>NC_056733.1:932598722-932898722 GCF_019279795.1 Protopterus annectens | reverse complement strand
AATGCCCCCCCCCACACCGTATCTGATAAGTATCAGTGGTCACGGTGGCGAGAGGGGAAGACTGAACAGATGGTCTGCCTGTGGTCAGATGACTTGACTGGGTCTACTAGCAAAGATCTTGTTTGCATAATTCTGTTATCAGGATGGGGTGAGAAAGAGGTAGTTGCTGCAGTGATCATTGGGCAAAAAGTAACCACTGCAGAACCCTCATGTGCAGTCTGGCTAATGGGACTAATTTTATTGTAGAGGCCATCGTCCCTAATAATTTGAGCACCGCCTTTGCTTTTGCCTTCCGCTGAGGAAGTAGACTCAAAATTTGTTGCCTGAGATTCTGAATTCTCTCTACGGGGAGGTAAGCCCTCATTGTGACCGTATTTATTTCAGCGCCAATGAAATTCACATGCTGAGAGTGTGACAATGTTTATTGTAATCCCTAGCTGCAAGCAAGTCGAAATGGTGGCGTCCGTGGCCTGTAATAGTAGATGCCTGGTGGTGGCAGTCAGGAGCCAGTCGTCCAGGTACGGAAACACTTGGAATCCAAGGCGTCTCAAGTGAGCCGTTACCACTGCTGTGCATTTGGTGAACACCCTGGGGGCTATGGTGAGACCAAAGAGCAGGATGCAAAACTGAAAATAACTGGCCCCCAGCCAGAAGCGCAAGTGACTCTTGATGCTCTGTCCATTTTGATGTGGTAGTATGCATCTTGGAGATCTATGGAGCACATCCATATGTCTTTCCCTAACAACGGGAGTATCAACTGTAAAGTGACCATTCGGAACTTGGACTTCTGTACAGATTCATTCAATTTGCTGAGATCCAAGATGGGTCTCAAATCCCCTGTTCTTTCTGGTGCCAAAAAGAATCTGGAGTAAGTCCTTAATCCTACTTGGTCTGCGGGAATGGGTAGGATGACTCTCTTTATGAGCAACTTTTGGATTTCTAGAGTTGCTGAATCCCTGTGTTTGGGTGGAACATCCGGGATTCTTCTGATCCGAGGAAGCGGAAAAGAGAAGGGAATACGGTATCCTCTGGTAATTATCCTCAGTACCCACTAGTCTTGAGTGATATCATGCTAGGCTTCTGGGTATAAGGATATACATCCCCCGACTGGCTCCAGAGACACGCAGTCGGGCCTCCTTTCAGGAGCACTGGTAGGGACGACCACAAAAGGAATCACGGTCTCCCTGGTTCTGCGTGCTTCCTCTGCCTCTAGGGCGGCATCTACCGTTATTTCCTCCTCCTCTGCCTCTGGAGAAGGAATCACGCTGTGCGTCCTGGAAAAGCCTCTGCGACTTCTTGAACCACATTCACCACCACATTCACCACCCTTCTGCCTTTGGGATAGGGTCTAGAAGGAACGGAAAAAAAGACTCCCATGGCAGACAGGGTTTTCCCTTCCTGTTCGCACCTGGTGAGTGTGTCATTTACCTTGGATCCAAACAACGAGGATCCAAAGGGGCGTTGGCAAATGTAGATTTAAAGGCCTCTGCAAAGTTACACAAGTGCATCCAGGAGTGTCTTCTAAGAGAAACTCCTGAACCCGCTGCCCTACTTGCTCCATCCACTGCATAAGATATCAGCCGCATGGAGGAGTTTACGATAGAATTTAAGGTAGACATCTGTGCGTTAAACTTACCAGACACTGCTTCAGATACGTTACCTTGTAGAGTATGTCCCAGTTCTTTCAGATCTCTCTGCAGCCTACTGAAGTGAGACAGGTAGTTCAGTTCTGAGTGTAAAAGCCGCTGAAGAAAAGATACGCTTCTCATACCTATCCATCGTTTGAGACTCCTTGTTCAGTGGATGGACAGTGGAGGAAGTTTCAGCAAGTTCCTTTCTGGTGGCTGCTACCACCACCATGGCATCTACTGGCACGCCTTTAGTGAGAAAATCTTTGTCCTGAGGTGCTGACAAGAATTTATTAGGTCTTCTAGGAACTGGTTCCACAGTATTGGGAGACTCCCACACCTTTCGACTCACTATATCCAGTAGCTTGTCAAAAGGTGGAGACACCCAAGAGGCAAAGGGTTGAGACCAGACAGCCTTCAGGTACACTGACTCCTCATCAGAAGGGGAGGTGGTGGACCAGCCGCCTCTCTGCTTCAGGATCTCAAGGATATCTGCGAAGGAGATATCATCAGAGGATGACTTGGGGGACCCTTCTAACTCCTCGAGGTCAGTGTCTGATGTAATGGACTCATCGGGGGAGTCAACATGCTTCCTCTTACAAGTTTTCTTCCGAGGGGGCTTCTGGAAGGATATTCTGGGGAGACCTCAGAAGACTGGGGACCACTCATGGAGGTTTCCTGAGGCTGCGAGTCTCTGCTGTGCTGGATGAGAGAAGGCGCTGAGACTGAAGTCAGCGCTTTAGGGGGAAGAGTGTCGGTGTCCCTGGCTGGAACTGAAGACTTGAACAGAACACTCCTCATCACCTCAAAAGCCGACCCTCCCAGCTCCGAGAATGCCTCCTGCTCTGAAGGTGCAGAGGCAGTCCTCGGTGCAGAGGAGTTAGGCTCCGAGGCAGATGTGGGGTCCGAACTCACCCGAGCCAAAGCACCGAGAGGTAAGCTCAGAACAGAAGAAGTTCGGGTCCAAGCATCCCCCTCTGGCCCGACTGGAGAGCTTAGGACCCTAGACCCCATGGACAGCACCGAAGGGGTCAGAGCGGATATCGGAACTGAAAGACCAACTGAGGTAGCTGGAACCGACCTTTCCATAGCAAGTGGCACTGACATATCTGGCTCCGATGCGCTGGAGCAACTCGGAGGAGGAACAGCGACAGGGTGTACAGGCACATTAGGCTCCGGAGCCAACTGGGACGGAGCCAAAAGTAAATTTGCCAGCACCGAAGTCTTGAGGAGTCTGAGTACCACTCTCTCAACGTCCTCATCGGAAAGGCTCCTCGAGAACCTGGAGAATAAAGTGAGGGACCTAGACCACTGAAAAATAGGCAATCTGAGTGTCGGAGAGACTGGGCTGAGTTCAGCTGACCGGCTCCGAAACACAGACTTAGTTATCGGCTCCGACACTCCTGCAACCGAAACTGATTCTTCCAGATCAGAAACCTCTGTTGGCACTGAAACCAGTGGAGCCGAAGAGGAAGTAGTCAATTTGGCAATTTTGTCTGGCGTCTCCGAGAACAGCGAGCGAGTGGGAGACCATCTTTTAGTGGATATGACTTTGTCTTTTTTGGAAGATGGTGACTTAGAACTGGAGAAGGAGGAAAAAGCCAACTCATCTTCAAAAGAATGCTTTAACAAGCCTTTCAAAATGAGTTTGTCTTTCTCTCTTGAAGAACTCGAGGACTAAAGGCATGACAAAAAAATCAAGACTCTTGAAGGTGAATAGCACCCAAGCAGTAGACACAAATATTATGCCTATCTGTCAGAGACATTTTGTGGGCACATTAGTACATTTTTTAAAGCCAGAAGGCTTGTGGTCCTTCTCATCTTTAGACATATCTGTACAATAACAAACACCAATGCCAGAAAACCGAAGTAAAGAACAAACAGGGACTACCTCTAAATTAAACGATTAGTCCTGCGGAAACAACAAAGACCGAAAGAGGACTAGGTCCTCTAACTTAAACGGGCCTAGCCCCAAGAGAAGAAAAGAAAATAACGGACAGAGGACTAGGTCCTCTAACTTAAATGGGCCTAGCCCTGAAAGAAGACACGAGCAACAGAACTGAGGACTAGGTCCTCTAACTTAAATAGGACTAGCCCTGAAAGAAGACACAAGCAACAGAACTGAGGACTAGGTCCTCTAACTTAAACGGGCCGAGCCCTTGGAGAAATAGAGAACAAGAAACAACAATTAAACAATCCTAATAGCAAAGGAGAGATGAGTGATGCAGGGATACACAGAAAAGGCCAACGGTAGAACGGCCAATCAACAACAGCAAAAACAGTACAAACAGAGCAAACAATGCCACAAAATGCCAAAAACAGACACTGGTTATAAATGATCACTAAATCAGTTGAATACAGCTGTTTAAGGCATAATAAAATGAAAAAAAAAAACAAGCAGAAAAACTTTCACTTAGCCACGGCCAAGAAAAAGCACGTCTGAGCTCAACGAGCGGCAAATGAGATTTGGTATACATTAGCGGTGCATTATGGGATACCTCCTTGCCACGAGCCAACCAGAAGATTTTGAGCTAGAGAATTCCCAAGTCGGTGTCGAGGTTCGGCTCCGAACCTAAGTGTAAGAATGAAGGCGAGATAGGACTACAGAACACCTGATTTTTTATAAATACTACAATCTTGTGTGTTCAATAAAAATGGTTGTGACAATAAGACACCACACAGACACAGCTGCAGCAATACTGAAATGAGGGTACACAGTATCACTAGCAAGTTGTTTAAATGTATTAAATGTTTTTTGTTGAGCAAAAACAAAACACGGCTTTATTTAATTTAAAAACATTTTTAACACACGTAAGATATTTTTTCCTTTTGAAGTGCTATGTCAATCCTGTCTGGCCTACTAATACAGTTATTTCACACCTCATTAGTTGAAGTGTTGCAAGTTAAAGCAGTTTTTGAGACCTTGACCTCAATATGAACATGGAGAAAATGCATGTTATACATGCTGAACATACACCTCCTACATTCTGGCTTATATTGGCCTCTGATGAAGTCCATAATCATAAAATAACATTATATATGTAGAATGGAGCTTAATTCAGATGCAGCACTGTAATCTACAATATGAAAATGACCTGGCACAGGCTAATTATGTGTAAATGCATGAACCTCTGTCATAGGAGTAACTAAATGTCAACTACATCCTTGGTTAAGGAACTGCTAGGATTCAGTAAGAGGGCTTTCAAAAAAAATCACTTGCACAAGTTAGATTTGGAGTTTGAGTGTGGAAAAAACAGGAATGAGAAAGTCTGTTTGAAAATGCAGTCGGCTACAACCACGGCGCACAGCAGACACTCCATTCTGACATCCTTTATCAGGTATGAGTGAGTGCAAGTCACGTTCTGTGCAGACTGCAAACCAGTGACTGTTGACAACTAATTACAGGGCAATGTTTTGCTACATTTAGACGCTTCATATTATTTATTTATTCTTTGTATGTACAGCACTGGATTCTTTTCACAGAAACTGCTTACGTATGAGTAAACCTCTGTTTTAATGGGTTAAACTGAGACTATTTTTAGATTCCATCTGTTGAAAGTATAACAGTACAAACAATATATATTTGCTTATTGTTTGATAGCATCTACTGCAAATTAAAAAAAAAAAAAAAAAACATTCACATTGTTTTTGAAGATGACAGGAGACTACCCAGCTAATTATCTGTATTTATTTTTTTATTTATTATAATTTGTTAACCAGGATAATTATTTGCATGCTTCAGCAAATAATGTCAAAAGACAGAAAACTAAACAGATAGATTATAAACATTAATGGTGACTGTACTATTCATTTTATTGTCTGTAAAGTGATCTTTGACTTGGTTTAGACAGATGGCAAAGAGAACGATGGTTTGCTTTTGGTATACTATTGAATTGTTGATTATAAACTGAAATCAGTGGAGACGTGCTATTTTTAGAACCAGGAGCAGTTTATTTAGTGCACGCGAGTGAAGGACTAATAAATCAGAGTCATTACTATCAGATGGGTGGATAATGGGAAATCTAGCTCAGTCTGTGTCAGAATCACATTTGGTCACCTGGACTGAGGCTCTTCTAATCTGGAAAACATGTCTGCATGCTGCGGTTAACTTGGGTCAGATATCCGCTGCAGGTTCCTGTTGAAATTCTGAGGGTGATCATTGTAATCTTCACAATACCAAGACTTGAGTAAAGGGAATATAGATATCAAGTCTGTGCGAACGCAAACTATTCTCCCTATTCTGATCTTGAAGGAATATTAGCATGAATGTGGGCTACAGAGGTACAGTCACTCCCTGCATTGGGCACGCATGAATGGGCAAAGCTCTCTTGTAAAATAAAGACACTCAGCACCACTTTAATGGTTTTACAGCACATTTTGACACTGAGTTCATTGTTTGAGTTTTAGTTTATTTTACTACGTTACAGGACTCGCAATAAAAGTTCTCACACTACTGATAGGGAGCCCTTGCTGATACATGAGAAACAGGTGCATGGTTACAGATGCGGTTGCCACACCATTTACATAAATTGTATGGCAAGGGTTAGAATCTCAGTAACTTGCCCTCGGTATCGCTATCTCCAAACAGAACTCTATGCTTCTCTCCCTTAAATTTTGGTAAATGAGCTTACCTTACAGATGCTTCCACCTCTATGTGCACTATGGGTAACTTATCTGTACAACTCTTGTAAAAGTTTCAGTCTTGTTTACAAATCCCCATTATGTGACCCTTCTTCTGAAGTGTGAGCTGATCATCTCTCTCAATGCATTATTCATGAGCTTTGTTTACATGTTTTTAATAATTCATTGTTTGAAGCTGTTTTCTTACTGTGCTACTGAACTCTGTGGTAGAGCTTGTACTGACTAATAGTGGGTCAGCGTCACAAAGAAAAACTCTTTCAGTGATGGTATAATGGGGTTTGCTTGCTACATGAACACAGTAAAAGATTTAATTTCTAAAGGAAAGATATACAACGATAAAATGAGCACTCCTAAGGTGAGAAATTTGTGCAGCTTTCCCACTATTCTAAATATGATGAAGTAGTTAAGAGAAAATGAATGAATAGCCAGGGGTCTGCAATGTAGAGGGATGGTGCCCTGACTGAGACCAAGACTACCAGAGTTTGATTAGCAGCTCTGATTCTGGGGAACCCAGGAAGGAGGGGGGCAGAATAAGGGAGTTTTCAGTTTGCTCATGCAGAGAACAGAGATGGATTACTTTGCTAAGAAGCCAGGTGCTTCTTCTTGGAGATCGATAAACATTTCCAAGCTGTGAAACAAGTTACAGTTTTCTCTGGGACTGATGGATGACTTGAGTAGGTGTCTCATTTCAGCACGGAAATGTACAATCCATCCCAGTTAAGGTTTCCTTCTCTGGGACTGGTGGATGACTTGAGTGGATGTCTCATTTCAGCTCGGACATGTACAATCCATCCCAGTTAAGGTTTCCATTCTTCCTAACTGCACATATGATGGCCTACCTCCTAACTCTCACCTTGATGAAGAGGGTAGGGTCGAGATCTCACAAAGGACATGTCCACGAGGGCCACTTTCCCTTTAAATGGAGTGGATATGTTTTACAAGGGTAATAGCAGAATTTTGCTCTTCTCTCTAGGAAGGGAATGAAGGGGGACTATGGAATTAGGGTGGATGGTCAGTAACACATGGATGCAAGTCCAAACAAAACAAAGAATGGAAATGACTAAATAAATGAACAGATTAAAATGAAAACAATGTATGCAGAATTTTTATACCCCACGGATACAGATGAGTGGTGAAAACAAGGTAAATGAAAGCATAAGTGGTCATATCTCTGCCTTCACACACCTGACACATGCCTGAATGTCTTTGTTGATGTCACCGGTGAGAAAGGTCTGGTGTGATAAATACATATCACATTAACATCCTTTCATGGCGTGTTACAGATCGTAACATGAAACGCCAACCCCTACATAACAAGCAGTGCTGCCATGCAAAGCCATGCTCAGCTTGCTAGTGATGGAAAGAACCTCAAAGTAATCCCCATGTAAACTGAACAAAAAGCCACTATAAAATAGCTTATTTTTCCAGTACACGGATTTCTAGTAATTAAAAAAATGAAATTCCATTTCCTTAAAGAAAAAAATCCAGAAATTTTAAAGTTCCTTAAGTGTAAGTTCTTATTACAGTGATTCTAACTTTTTTAGTGCGTCTGTATACAAAGTACAGTTGTGTACACTTACCATAAATGTAGACGTTCGAGTGTATTCACTGTTGTAGTCATTACATTTGGGTAATCTGCTGGCAGGTTGCCCTCAGTCGGCCTGAATTCCAAAGTCTTGGGTCCTGCGTCAGTTGCTGTCTCCTCTTCCATGACGTCAGGTCGTCAGGGGTATAAAACATGCAGCCGACACCATTTTCTGTAGTTTTTCTTGCCCCCAAAAAGGTAGCAAAAAAAAAAAAAAAAAAATATATATATATATATATATATGTACATGCATCAATATAAACTTTACTTTCATCTACAAGCAAATACACCACATAGGTAGTAGAAGATAGAGAAGGAAAGATAAACTCCAGAATGACAAGGGGATGGCAGGAGGGTAACCTGGACTGCAACAGTGAATACACTTGAACATCTACATTTATGGTAAGTTTACATAACTGTACTATGTTCGTGTTTCACTGTTGGTCATTACATTTGGGTAGAATCCCAAAGCTATGGTTGGGAGGCTGGAGCTAAACAGCATTAGGAGTGGCTATAAGGCCCTGCAGAACTGCAGTGGCAAAGCCTGCCCTGGATTTAGAGTAGAGAGGCAAATGATAATGCTTTGTAAAGGTGTGAACAGGACTCCAAGTAGCAGCCTCTAGAATGTCTTTGGTTGGTACTCCCCTGAGAAAGGCTGCTGAAGTAGCTGCAGCCCTGGTGGAGTGAGACCTAATGCACTTGGGCACAGGTTTGCGATGGTGTAAGTAGCACAAACGGATGCAGTGGCTTATCCACTTTGCAATTGTCTGCTTTGAAATAGCCTTTCCTTCTGATCCTGCAGCATATGTCACTAGTAATTGCTCAGTTTTTCTTAGAGCTTTAGTTCTGCTCAAGTAGAATCTTAGCTGTCTGTGCACGTCCAAGGAATGCAGAATTCTCTCCCCCTTGTTCTGCGGGTTTGGATAAAAGGTTGGCAGATGAATTGTTTGGTTAAGAGCCACAATGGAAACCACCTTAGGCATAAAAGTAGGATTTGTCCTCAGAGACACCGTCTGGGTAAAATATGATAAAAGGGTCTACAGCCATGAGGGCCTGTAGCTCTGAAACTCTTCTTGCTGAAGTAATTGCTAGTAGCAGAGCTGTTTTCCATGATAAGAACTTTATATCAGCAGTAGCAGCTGGTTCAAATGGAGGCAGGGTGAGCTTTTCCCACACATAATTGAGGTCCCATGCAGGCAACGTTGATCTTCTAGGAGGCCTTAAATTTTTTGCTCCTCTAAGATACTGCTTTAGTAAAGGATGAGAAAAGAATGCTGGCTCTGTATTGTAATGAGCCGAAATGGCAGAGGCATGGATTTTAATTGATGAGAAAGAAAGGCCTTTGTCAAGCATCTCAGATAAGTACTGTAATATCTGAGGAATATTTGGTTCTGCTGTATCAGTTCCTTGTGCTTGATTCCAAGCACAGAATCTCTTCCATTTGTCAGCATAAGATTTTCTAGTACTAGGCCTTCTGGCTTCCAAAATGACATCCATCACAACTTTACTGAGGTGTTGTTTGTATGACTACATGATCAGCCATGCTGCCAGGTTCAGGGTCTGTAGTGGACTGTGCAGGATCTGATTGTTTTGCTGGGAGAGTAGTTGTGGTCTTTGAGGCAAGATCCAAGCTGGGTATTGGGACAAGTTCCTTAGGATTGGGTACCAGTATTGGCGGGGCCAGTCCGGGGGCAATTAGTATCATCTTTGGTTTCTCTTGCCTGACTTTTAGAAAAACCTTGGGGAGACGAGGCAAAGGAGGAAAGGCGTAAACTGATAGGTTTTTCCACCTAAAGGATAGGGCGCCCACTTTCCATGCTTGTCTGTGATAAGTCCTTGTGCAGAATCTTTTCAATTGATAATTTTGAGGGGAGGCAAATAGATCCATGTCTGGGCTCCCCCATTTCTCTGTTATCATGCTGAAGACTTGTGGATTTAGTTTCCACTTGTGAGGATCCATAAGGTTTCTGCTTGAATCATCTGCCAGTGTTTTGTTCTCCTGGCAGGAACTGAACTTGAAAATGTATTTGGAAGGTCAAAGCTGTGTCCCACAGTGCCATGGCTAATCTGCAAAGGGGGTATGAGTGTGTGCCCCCTTGCATTTTTATATACCACATGACTGTGGTGTTGTCCGTCTTTATCAGTAGTTGTCCTGGATGAAGTAAGTCCTTGAAGGCTGTTAGGGCATTTTGAACAGCTAGCATCTCTTTCTGGTTGATATGTAGATGCATTTGTTTTGGTGTCCATATGTCCTGAATGCATCTTCCTGCCATGTGGGCCCCCCAGGCATAATCTGATGAGTCTGTTGTTAAGGTTTGGCTGGCAGGGGGTAGAGTGAAGGGCAGTCCTATGTTTTGGTGACATGCCTTTGCTCACCATAGAAACTCCGGTTGCAGGCAAGGGATGAAAGGAATCATTGTTTACAGACTGTGTGAATGCTGACTCCATAAACCTTTTAGGTACCATTGAAGTTTCCTCATATGCAGTCTTGCATATGTAATCAGTAGGATGCAGGATGCCATGAAGCCCAGAGCCTGCAGAATTTGTCTTGCAGAAGACTGGGTTCTTGTCATCAGTTTGAAGTAAGTAGTCAGTTGCCTTTGCTTGTCTGGTGTGAGGTAAGCCATCTGGGCAGTTGTATTCAAGCTTGCACCCAGGAATGTTATCTTTTGAGAGGGTACCAGTTGTGATTTCTTTTCGTTTATTGTGTACCCTAGGCATGTTAGAAGCCTTTTCACAAATGCCAGGTGTTGAAGAAGAGTGTCCTTGTTCTCTGCATGAATGAGAAAGTCGTCTAAGTAAGGATATATTTGTATACTTCTTTGTCTGCAAAATGCAACTACTGGTGCCAGGCACTTTGTAAAGACCCTGGGTGCAGTAGATAAGCCAAAGGGCAGTGTAGAGAATTGGTAATGCATTAAGCCTGCCTTAAATCTCTGGCATCTTCTGCACGATTGTCTTATTGGGATATGCATGTATGCCTCTTTTAGGTCTAAAGTCACCAGCCAGGCATTCTTACCCAGCATGGGCAGAAGCTGCTGCAAAATCAGCATTTTGAATTTTGGAATGTCCAGGTGTGGGTTTAAAATTGATAAATCCAGTATTGGCCGCCAGGCCTTGCCTTTTCTGGGTACCAAGAACAGTTGAGTAAAAAACTTGTCCTTTTTCCTGTTCTGGTACTGTCTGCATGGCCCCCATACCCACGAGGGATGTAAACTGTTTCTGTGCCTCTGCCCATTGATTATTTGGCAGATCTGGTCAACCATTTGCCATTGGCAGAGTGTGGAAATGGAATCTGTATCACTGTGATACGATGTTTAGTACCCACTTGTCCTGGGTTATTAACTGCCAATTTTGAGCAAAAAGTGCTAATTTTCCCCCTATGGGTGCTGCCAAAGGATAAGTGCTTGGTGTAGGCAGAGGGAAGTCATTGGGATTGCTTTCTGTAGGTTTGCGCTTTATCTCCTCCAGTTTTGGAGGTGGAAGCGCCCCATTGCTTTGACCTGTATGAATCTTGCACCTGGTATCTGGAACCCTTAGGGCATCTGGATTTGCCCCTTTGAGCTCTGTCTGACACAGGAAAGGACCAATTTTTTGTAGGCCAGTGTCTACTCAATCTTGGTGGCTACACTTGTAAGAAGTCTTTAACAGTTTGCATAGACTTAGCTTTGTCTTCCATTTTCTTTAAAACCTCTTCTGCCTTAATACCAAAGAGAGAATCATGCTGTAAAGGTGCATCTGACAATTTAGCTTTAACATGATCAGGCAAATTTTGTTCCTTTAACCAGGCATGCCTCCTAATCATAGATCCAGTAACTGCAGCCCTGCAGGAGGCCTCTAAAGAATCAAAACCACATTGCAAAGTATGCTTTCCAACTTGTTTAGCTGCATGCAATAATTCCTGCAATTCTTTATTTTCTGCACATTCCGAAATCAACATCATTTTCTGTTTCAGCAATCCCATAACATGTTGTTGGTACTTAAGCATATGAAATTGACAGTTTAAGGCCCTGATTGCCAAGGTTACAGATGTATAAACCTTTTTCCCCCATCTGTCCAGTGCCCTTGAATCTGTCAGAGGGGGTAGGATTTTTTGCTGTTGAGGCCTTAATTCCCCTTTGGACCCTGTGAAATAGTTTCAGGATCAGCAGCAGGGTTTCTAAATAAAAATTTATGTGAGTCAGGGACCCTGTAATATCTGTCAAGCTTACTGGGAGCTGGAGGTAATGAGTCAGGGGTCAAACTTGAATCCGAAAACACATCATCCACAATGTCTAAGACAGGCGGAATGACTAAAGGCCTGTGCTGAGGGAGAAGAAGGAAATCCCTGAGCCTCTTTTTTGATTCTGAAAAGTCTTGACTCTCCCAGTAAAAATGCTCCCTCAAAGTATGCAAGGTTTCTCCAAATGAATAATCCTCAGGAGGAGATGCAGATGGAATAGACTCCTCAGCATCAGAATCCTCATAGGGAGGTATAGATAATTCCTGAAGATTCATAATCAGTGTCTTGCCTAGGCCTCTTATCTGGAGGGGGATGGGTATCCCTGATCAAGGTAATAAGGTCT
The DNA here is from genome assembly GCF_019279795.1 of Protopterus annectens. Lineage (NCBI taxonomy): Eukaryota > Metazoa > Chordata > Ceratodontiformes > Protopteridae > Protopterus > Protopterus annectens. The sequence goes on along the minus strand of NC_056733.1, from coordinate 932,886,303 downwards.
TCAGCCATTTTGATCATCTGTTTTTTAGGCATAGAGGCCTGTGCACGTGGCTCATGCGTCAGATTTTTAGTTTTAAAAGTTGCTTTTGTCTTTGGTTTTGCAGCTGTCGTCGGTTTGATATACAAATGTTGAGGTCTGAATACACCCTCAGAAGCCGGTGCCTGCTCAGCGGCTCCGGATCCATTCGTGGGAGATACATCCGTTGGTCCAATACCTTGAGTATCTTGCGGCATGCCGGACTTCACATGGGTGTCGGTAGAGGCCTGCGACTCAAAGGTAGCGGGTATCTGGGGCTGTGAAAGCACCACACTGAGTATCGGCGAACCGGCAACTGGCTTAGGAGAAGCTTCGTCATCGGTTTTGGATCTCGACTGCCTTTCTCTGTCCTTTTTTTGTATTTTTTATGTACTCTGGTAGTCGGATTACTATCCGACGACATTTCTGGGTAGTTAAATCTGTTTCCAAAATACTTTGATGCAAAAATATTCCGATGCTTAATAGTGCGTTAGTTAAATCTAGCACAAAACCGACAGCCAGGCACATTGTGATCAGGGCCTAGGCAAGGAATATAGTATAAATGGAAATCCTTATGAGGTATTTACTTCTCACAGGGAATACAATTATTAACTTTTTCTGACATTGGTAAAAAGCAAGAAAAAATTTTCTCCAACAGGGTACTTAGCTTTAGTGAAGACTTCGGTTCTGAAACTCAAACTCGAATATTTCAGTAGTCGGCCGACCGGCACTTGCAAAATGCTTCTGCTTCGGGCACCACGCGGCAAGAAAGACTAAAGAAAATGGCGTCGGCTGCATGTTTTATACCCCCTGATGACCTGACGTCATGGAAGAGGAGATAGCAACCGACGCAGGACCCAAGACTTTGGAATTCAGGCCAACTGAGGGCAACCTGCCAGCAGATTACCCAAATGTAATGACTGCAACAGTGAAACACGAAGATCATCATTAAGACATATTTGAATACAAAACACTCAATAAGCAAACTGATAGCATTATAAACAATAAATACAAGAAAAATAGATTGTGGTGAATTTGTTCAAAAATCTTGTGATTTTTCTCCCAATAGTCAGACAGTCCAAATTTGGGATTTGCTGGTATTTTTCTATGGAAACTGGAAAAAAAAAAGTTATGCTCCATAATGTTCCATCTGTGTTGTTCATCTTCATTCATTCATTACTGATGGGTGTCAGTTCCGTCCTCGGAACTAAGTCAGCCTTGTAACAAGCTCGTGCCAGCCAAAAAAACTCTCGAGCTAAGCCTTCACTCAAAATGCCCTTCTCCCTGTTACCTCAGATCGTGTTTGCCGATTATAATTAAAGCAGAGGCTGACTTTGAGCAAAAACCCTAAAGTAGGAGTAGGACCCAATTCGATCGCCCAGAAGCCTCTGGAGGGGGAAGGAGGGTGGGACGTAATAAATGAATGAAGATGAACAACACCGATGGAACGTTATGGTAAGAACATATCTTCTTTATCTGATGTTGTTCATCTTCATTCATTCCTTACTGATGGGACAGAGTCCCTAGCTACCTTTAGTCCTGGTTGGCCCTTATGGAAGGATGTTCCTGAGTACCATTGAACCAAAAGACGCTCTTCCTCTGGAGGCCAAATCCAATTTGTAATGAGTGATAAAGGTATGAGGGGTAGCCCAAGTTGCAGCTGAACAAATATCATTCAATGAAGCCTTTGCATGAAAAGCAACAGAAGTTGCTACTGACCTGGTAGAATTTGCTCTGACTTTGCTTGGTAGAGGAATTTTGCTTCATTGGTAAATTAAGGATATACAGTTTCTCAAACACTTGGACAAGGTTACTTTTGAGGTAGGGTTTCCCAATTACAGGCCGGAATGGGACACGAATAGCTGGTGTGATTTACGTACTGACTTCGTACTCTCCAGGTGAAAACATAACTGTCTACGAACATCCAGCAAATGCAGACAGTACTCTCCTTTGTTTGAATAGTTCATCCAGTGAATGCAGACAGTACTCTCCTTTGTTTGAATAGTTCATCCAGTGAATGAAGACAGTACTCTCCTTTGTTTGAATAGTTCATCCAGTGAATGAAGACAGTACTCTCCTTTGTTTGAATAGTTCATCCAGTGAATGCAGACAGTACTCCCCTTTGTTTGAATAGTTCATCCAGTGAATGAAGACAGTACTCTCCTTTGTTTGAATAGTTCATCCAGTGAATGAAGACAGTACTCTCCTTTGTTTGAATAGTTCATCCAGTGAATGAAGACAGTACTCTCCTTTGTTTGAATAGTTCATCCAGTGAATGAAGACAGTACTCTCCTTTGTTTGAATAGTTCATCCAGTGAATGAAGACAGTACTCTCCTTTGTTTGAATAGTTCATCCAGTGAATGAAGACAGTACTCTCCTTTGTTTGAATAGTTCATCCAGCGAATGCAGACAGTACTCTCCTTTGTTTGAATAGTTCATCCAGTGAATGAAGACGGTACTCTCCTTTGTTTGAATAGTTCATCCAGTGAATGAAGACAGTACTCTCCTTTGTTTGAATAGTTCATCCAGTGAATGAAGACAGTACTCTCCTTTGTTTGAATAGTTCATCCAGTGAATGAAGACAGTACTCTCCTTTGTTTGAATAGTTCATCCAGTGAATGAAGACAGTACTCTCCTTTGTTTGAATAGTTCATCCAGTGAATGAAGACAGTACTCTCCTTTGTTTGAATAGTTCATCCAGTGAATGAAGACAGTACTCTCCTTTGTTTGAATAGTTCATCCAGTGAATGAAGACAGTACTCTCCTTTGTTTGAATAGTTCATCCAGTGAATGCAGACAGTACTCCCCTTTCTTTGAATAGTTCATCCAGTGAATGAAGACAGTACTCTCCTTTGTTTGAATAGTTCATCCAGTGAATGAAGACAGTACTCTCCTTTGTTTGAATAGTTCATCCAGTGAATGAAGACAGTACTCTTCTTTGTTTGAATAGTTCATCCAGCAAATGAAGACAGTACTCTCCTTTGTTTGAATAGTTCATCCAGCGAACGAAGACAGTACTCTCCTTTGTTTGAATAGTTCATCCAGTGAATGAAGACAGTACTCTCCTTTGTTTGAATAGTTCATCCAGTGAATAAAGACAGTACTCCCCTTTGTTTGAATAGTTCATCCAGTGAATGAAGACAGTACTCTCCCTTTGTTTGAATAGTTCATCCAGCAAATGCAGACAGTACTCTCCTTTGTTTGAATAGTTCATCCAGTGAATGAAGACAGTACTCTCCTTTGTTTGAATAGTTCATCCAGCAAATGCAGACAGTACTCTCCTTTGTTTGAATAGTTCATCCAGTGAATGAAGACAGTACTCTCCTTTGTTTGAATAGTTCATCCAGTGAATGAAGACAGTACTCTCCTTTGTTTGAATAGTTCATCCAGCAAATGCAGACAGTACTCTCCTTTGTCTGAATAGTTCATCCAGTGAATGAAGACAGTACTCTCCTTTGTTTGAATAGTTCATCCAGTGAATGAAGACAGTACTCTCCTTTGTTTGAATAGTTCATCCAGTGAATGAAGACAGTACTCCCCTTTGTTTGAATAGTTCATCCAGCAAATGCAGACAGTACTCCCCTTTGTTTGAATAGTTCATCCAGTGAATGAAGACAGTACTCTCCTTTGTTTGAATAGTTCATCCAGTGAATGAAGACAGTACTCTCCTTTGTTTGAATAGTTCATCCAGTGAATGAAGACAGTACTCTCCTTTGTTTGAATAGTTCATCCAGCAAATGCAGACAGTACTCTCCTTTGTTTGAATAGTTCATCCAGTGAATGAAGACAGTACTCTCCTTTGTATGAATAGTTCATCCAGCAAATGCAGACAGTACTCTCCTTTGTTTGAATAGTTCATCCAGTGAATGAAGACAGTACTCTCCTTTGTTTGAATAGTTCATCCAGTGAATGAAGACAGTACTCTCCTTTGTTTGAATAGTTCATCCAGTGAATGAAGACAGTACTCTCTCCTTTGTTTGAATAGTTCATCCAGTGAATGAAGACAGTGCTCTCTCCTTTGTTTGAATAGTTCATCCAGTGAATGAAGACAGTACTCTCCTTTGTTTGAATAGTTCATCCAGCAAATGCAGACAGTACTCTCCTTTGTTTGAATAGTTCATCCAGTGAATGAAGACAGTACTCTCCTTTGTTTGAATAGTTCATCCAGTGAATGAAGACAGTACTCTCCTTTGTTTGAATAGTTCATCCAGTGAATGAAGACAGTACTCCCCTTTGTTTGAATAGTTCATCCAGCAAATGCAGACAGTACTCCCCTTTGTTTGAATAGTTCATCCAGTGAATGCAGACAGTACTCTCCTTTGTTTGAATAGTTCATCCAGCAAATGCAGACAGTACTCTCCTTTGTTTGAATAGTTCATCCAGTGAATGAAGACAGTACTCTCCTTTGTTTGAATAGTTCATCCAGTGTATGAAGACAGTACTCTCCTTTGTTTGAATAGTTCATCCAGCAAATGAAGACAGTACTCTCCTTTGTTTGAATAGTTCATCCAGTGAATGAAGACAGTACTCTCCTTTGTTTGAATAGTTCATCCAGTGAATGAAGACAGTACTCTCCTTTGTTTGAATAGTTGGGGGAAAGACTGGAAGGTCAATCGCTTGGTTAACTGTCAAGTCTGAGATAACCTTGGGCAAAAAGGAAGGATTAGTTCGGAGTGATACTCTGTCTTTATGAAATACCACGTAAGAGTGTTTAAAACATAAAGCCTGATGCTCTGAAATGCTTCTGGGTGATGTGACAGCTATCAAAAATAGAGATTTCCAGGACAGGAACTTTAGGTCGCAAGTGGAAGCAGGTTCAAAGGGTGAACGTGTCAAAGATTGTAGTACTAGTGTCAAATTCGAAGGTTCGATGGGTTCCCTGAAAGGTGGTCTGATATGCAAGACACCTTTTAAGAAAGTTTTGCAGAGATGATGGGAGATTAGCGATGAGTCTTGAAACCTACTATGGAAGTTTGATATGGCAGCTAAGTGTACTCGAATGGTTGAGACTGCTGCTCCCGAATGAAGTAGACCTGATAAATTATCCAAAACCACACTAACAGGAGCTGAACAAGGGTCTAATTGTCTTTGTTGGGACCAAATAAGGAACCTCTTCCACTTGCTGAGATAGATTTTCCTGGTGGATGTTTTATGTGAAGCCAGAAGGATATTATGCATTGGGGAGGTAAGGTTATTCTGCCTGGCGATTACCGGAAGTGGAGAAACCAAGCTGTCAGCTTGAGACTGGAGGTGTTTGGGTGAGTCAACCCTTGTGGGTACAAGATCAGTTCTGGAGTTGGATCCAGAATCCATGGGTGATCTACTAGATGAGGCCAAAGGAAGGAAAACCAAACTTGTTGTGTCCAGTAATGAGCAATGAGGATTACTCTGCTTCTCAGATGAAGGGCTTTCTTTAGAAATAAGGGGGAAAGCAGGGAAAGCATACAGAAGTCCCATGGGCCAATTGTGAAGCAGAGCTCCCACGGGGACTCCCCCTGTGGGGGAATGAGGGCAAAGTAGCTACTGCATTTGTGGTTTGCTGGAGAGGCAAATAGGTTGCAGCAAGGCTAGCCCCAGCGGCTGAAGATCTTTGCCGCAATAATACGACTGAGGGACCACTCGTGAGGCAGTAGGATGCATCTGCTCAGCTTGTCTGCAATCACGTTGGAACTCCCGGGAATATGTGTTGCAATCAGAAAGCGGATGGAAGCGATCGCCCATTGCCAAATTCTTATGGCTTCTTGACACAATGGGTAGGACTTGGTTCCCCCTTATTTGTTGATGTACCAAACTACTGACATGTTGCCTGACTGAATAGCAATCGTCGCTGATGGAAGAATGGATTGAAATGTTTGCAATGATAGAAGCACCACCCTCAGTTCTAGGACACTGACATGCAGGTGGGTCTCTATGTCTGACCAAGTGCCTTGGAATATCTTTTCCTGGTAAAGCCCCCCCCCCCACCCAGCTTATCAGGGAAGTGTCCATAGTCACTGTGGCCCTAGGCTGTTGGGGGTAAAAGGGGCGACTCCACTGTTGTCTGTCTGGCTTCATTCACCACATTAAATCCCACTTGCATCGCTAAGTTATCTGTATTTGAAAGGACAAGGGACGTTCTATGGGGTACCATTGTGTTAGAAGGAGTCGTCGGAGAATTCTCATGTGTAGTCTTGCCAAGGGCATTATGGTAATTAATGCTGCCATGGAACTCATGAGTTGAAGGACTGGTCGAGCTGGGACTAGATTTTGACAGAGTATTACCCAGATTTGGGATCTTATCCTATGTAGTCTATGGTCTTGGCGAGAAACTAGGCAAGTATTTGTGTTGAAAATCACACTGATAAATTCTAAGGATTAAGAGGGAATCAGGTTGCACTTTCCCCAGTTTATTGAGATTCTCAGTCTGTTGTCCATGCGTATAGTTTAGTGCCATCTCCTGCAGACGCTTGGTGGGGGCAGTAAGGAGCCAATTGTCTAGATATGGAAACAACTGGAATGCTTGTAGTCTCAAGTGAGCTGATACCACTGCCATGCACTTGGTGAACACTTTGGGGGCTGTACAGAGTCCAAAGGGCAGCACACGGAATTAAAAGTGATTGGCCCCTAGCTGGAAGCAAAGAAATCTTTTGGAGTGCGTGTCCATTTTTATGTGGTAACACGCATCCTGAAGCTCTGTTGAACATATCCAATCGTCTTTCTCCAAGAAAGGTAGGATAGACTGAACTGTGACCATCTGGAATTTCTCATTTGACAAATTTGTTTAGGATGTTAAGATCCAGAATTGGTCTTCAGTCCCCTGTCTTCTTTGGCACTAAAAAGAATCTTGAGTAGAATCCGGATCCTATCTGGTCTGGTGGGACTGTCTGGCTGACTCTTTTTTGAAGCAGCTTTTGAATTTCTAGCGCTGCTGTTTCCCTTTGACTGGGTGGAATGTCAGGAATTCAACTTTGGGTAAAGATTGAACGGGACATGGTATCCTCTGGTTATGATCTGTTGCACCCATAAATCCATTGTTATTGTTAGCCAGGCAGACATGTGCAAGGAAAAATGTCCCCCAACTGCTTCCAAAGGAAAGCAATCTGGCCACTCCTCAGGAGCGCAGATAGGGTTGTCCAGAGAAAGAATCTCTGGAGCCCTGGTTAAGTAGACCCCCTCTACCCCTGTAGGGGTGCCTTCCAGATGAGTTACCCCCTCTGCCCCTGGGAGTATACTAGCCATGTGTGTCACGGAAAGGACCCTGCGATTTCTTGTGCCACATCTTTCCACTCCTCTGGTTCCTACAGTATGGACGCTGAGGAGTGGAAAAATGGACGCCCACTGCAGACAGGTTCTTGCAATCCCTATCACACCTGGCCAATGTCTCTCTCACTTTCAGGCTGAAAAGAGAATAAGCTTCCACTGAAGCATTAAGAAAGGAAGACTTAAAAGGGTCCGCAAAATCACAAAGGGGCATCCAGGCGTGACATCTCATGACTACACCTGAACCCGCCGCTCTGGCTGCTCCTTCAGTGGCGTGAGAAATCAGACACATGGAGGAGTTGGATATGGATTCCAGGGTAGCTAACTGTGAGGCAACTTTGAAATGGACCTCGTCAGAAACAGTTCCTGCTAAGATTTCGGAGAGTTTGGCGACTGAGTCTCTCTGAACCCTGGTGAAGTGTGCCAGATAATTCAAAGACCTAACAGCAAAGGTCAATGACGCAAAAACTCGCTTCGCTAGCCTGCCCACTGCCCGAGACTCCCTGTTGGGGGGTGGACAGTCTGGCTCTCCTCTGCCAGTTCCTTTTTCGTGGCAACCACCACCACCATCAAGTCTACTGGAAGACCGTTGGACCAGTGTGGGTGCTGTTCAGGAGGTGATAAATATTTTGTCCGGCCTCCGTGGGATCAGTTCAATGGTATTAGGACTCTTCCATGCATGCTGCACGATGAGCTGAACCAGCTCATCTGGAGGCAGGGTCACCAAGGAAGTAGAGGGTCGAGCACAAAAAGCCTGCAGGAACGCGAACTCCTCGGAGGGATTGGTGGGCTTCCAGTCACCCCTCTGCATCAGTATTTCAAGGATGTCTCCAAATGAGACATCCTCGGGGGGTGACCATGGGGACCTCTCCCCTTCATCATAGTCAGTGTTTTTGGTGAGAGACTCTTCAGGTGAGTCCACTTGCTTCCTCTTGCACGTCCTCTTGCATGGTACCTCTTCAGCGGAAGCTTCTGAAGAAGCTACACCCTGCAGTAGGGCATCCTGAGGCTCTTGTGCTCGATGTTCCAAAGCAGTGGCTTGTGTCAGCTGCTGCTCAGAGAAAGGACATATCTGGAGTTCCGACACCGATGGCTTGTCTGCAGAGGCAAGGGCCCGCCCCATCACTTGGAAAGCTGGCCCACCCGAAGAGGGATGGGAGCCCAGAACCGAGAAGGACAACCTTGGAACCGGGGTCATACCCCACTTTGACAAGCCCGCCCCCAAGGACGGAGACTCAAGGGGATTCGGTACCGTCAGTACTCCTGGAACCGTGGTAGATGGTACCACTGAAAAACCCGCAGCCATACCAGGTGCCAAGGAGCCCGCAGTTTAGTCCTGAACCTGAGGATGGCCTTGTGAGTGAGTTGAAGGGCAAAGGGATGGCCTCAGAGCCACAGTGAGATTCACTAGTGGCACCGAAGTGTGGGAACCGGGAAAGGCATCGGTGCAGAGTACTTTGAAACCTGAAAAGAGGTCAAAGGAGGAGGATGGAGTCTGTGGAGCTAGATTCCAAAGTCCAAAAGAGAATGGAGTCTTAGAAGGTGTTGCAATTCCTCTGGCCGTCAGCAGCTGGCCCACAAGACGCACCATGTCCAATTCCGAGAGGCTCCTGGTCGATCTAGTGGATATCCTCAACGGGGACCTCTGGCTTTTCTAAAAAAGGGCTAAATTGCTGCCCAACAAAAGGATCCACTGAAGGGGGAGTACCGGGTCTGTGCAGTATGGTCTATTGGCACCAATGTCTCAAGTTTAGAGACCTGTGTAGCAGGGGTGTTCAAACTTGGAACAGCTACAGAGAAGGAAAGAAATACCAACAATGGTACTGAAGCATTACCACAGAGGGGAAAGGGCAGTAACAACAATGGTATTTGAGATTACTGTAAGGTATTTGAGGAAAAAAAAACTGGAAATATACTCAAAAGTGGGTAAAAACTAACGATAGATTAAAGAAGGGAGTTTAGAATGAAAATAAGGTGAACCAATTCAAGAAAAACACTTTTATATGCAAAAAAACTAAGTACTTAGCTGAGAGCTGGTTTGACACGGCTTTATGGCTACGTGGCAAATGAGATCTGAGGTAACAGGGAGAAGGGTATTGTTGGTAAAAGCTTAGCTTGAGAGTTTTTTGGCTGGCCCAAGCTTGTTACAAGGCTGATTCAGTTCCGTGGATGGAACCAACACCCATCAGTAAGGAATGAATGAAGATTAGCATCATCAGATCTGGCGTTTCTGAGCTGCATTGGACAACTGTAGTGGTCACGTCTTCTGCTTTCATCAGTCTGGTTATTTTTTTTTCTTGACTTCATGTGAACCTCCTACCAGTCTATGATACAACAGGCTGCCCAGCTCCAGTGTGCTATTCAGTAAAACCCCATGCAATGAAATAACTACAATCTGTAAGACAGAAGCACACACATATCTTAATATATACACCTGCCTGACTTAAAGGGGACTCCATCAACATCCCCAGGAAATGTGTACCACAAAGACACACAGGGGATGGCAGAATGGTGATAGTCACCCAGTGCACAAACTCCCCTTAAAAATGAACCAATATGGTTGAGAACATACCTGGCTTTGGGGTCCTTCTGCAGTGGGTAAAAAAACACTGTAATCTATACCACCTTGGAGGGTGAAGCCACAGAATGGGCAATATGGGAGAGGTCAGAAATCTGAATCGCCCAACATAAAGGTGCCAATAGAGTCCCAAACTCCAGTAATCATGGTCTATGCAGTAACACTTAGCAAAGGTGTTAATTACTGAATGGCTGTAGCACAGATTCCTCCAATGAAAATATCAAAATAAGGCACTGCAATAATGTCATACTCTTGGGGAATGGCTTTTAACACCTTACAACAGGTGGTTACTTGTCTGATGACAAAAAACAGTATTGTTACCAATGCATTAGAAAAGATTTGCTTTGGTATCGCAAGTCCTTCCAGATCTGGATTAAAGAAGGTAAAATAGTTGCTCCATCTTCATAGGTAGGTACTAGGCCCTGGGGCCTATACAAGCCCAGCCAAAAAGGTACCCTGGCTTTTGCCACCCAAGAAAATTATTTTCCTGTGCCACTGTCGAGCAGAGCCAAAGAAGTGATCCCCGGGGTGAATTTCCTATTTCCCATCCAATCATCAAGATTTTTCTTGAAGAGTGCTAATGAGGAGCTTTCTTTGATATAGATAGGTAGTTTATTCCAGAGTATGGGAAGTCTCTGGGACAGGAATCTATCCCTCTGGCATGTTCTGTTTATTGTGGTGACAAGGTTTAGGTCCCTAGAGCGTGTAGCTCGGAGGGATTTCTTTAAGTGGAGTATGTCCAACAGCTCTGGGTTTAACATAGCTCTGTATGTTAGGCAGAGATCACCTCTGAGTGGGAGGGTGGCCTAATGGTTAAGGTGTTTACCTTACAAACACAAGGTGCAGGGTTTGAGTCTCACAAGGGATAATTGGCTAGGCTTACAATGGCTCGCAAGGGCAGTTAGCTTAGTACTAACCTATGAACCTATGATACGCGACGAAGTAAAGCTGGAGTTTTTTTGAGACGGTCTGTGTAGGGCATCTGTTTGAGGCCGGTAATCCTCTGTGAGGTATTTCTGCGGCCTTTCCAGTTGTTGTAGATGTCTTGCGAGGTACATACCAAAAAGGGCGTTGTACTCTATAATGGGTCTAATGAGTGATGAGTAGAGGGGAACAATGACCTCTTTTTTTCTGGATGAGAAACCTTTTGTGATGAGGTGTGCCACATAGAAGGATTTCCCGACTACTGTGGCGATGTGATTATCAAAGGAGAGACTACTGTCCACCTGTGTCTCAAGGTCTCATCACACTTTCGGTGTTAAGTACACTACCGCCTATGTTGTAGTTCATGGGTGCAGAGTTTTTACCAAAGGGGATGACAATGCACTTTTTGACATTGAGCTTGAGGCCATGGCTTTGACACCAGGCATCTGTCTCAGTGAGGCCCTTTTGTAGGATGTCCACATCGTTAGGAGTTTCGATTATGGCTTCTAGTTTGCCGTCATCTGCAAACTTAGTTAGCCATAGACCTTCTGTGTTAGCCTGTACTTCAGAGAAGTAGATACCAAACAGGACAGGACCCAGGACTGAACCCTGTGGTACTCCACTTGTCACTGGTCTGAAGTCAGATTTGGAGTCTGCTACTTTCACAGTGTGGGTTCTATCAGTGAGCCAGTTGGCAACCCATCTTGTGACATAGGGATTTATACCTAGTTTAGTAAATTTATCTATAATTCCAGACTGGGGGATGGTGTCGAAAGCCTTAGCAAGATCTAGATAGGCTGTGTGAACTGCCTTACCCTTGTCTACGGCTTTGTTGACTGCTTCAAAGAAGTCTATCAGGTTTAGGAGACATGATCTGCCTTTTACAAACTTCTGTCTTAAGCATGAAGTTGGCTTTGGAGAAATATTTTACCATGGTTTCCTTAATAGGGGGTGGGGGCAGGATGTGTATATCTAGGGTAATTACCTTATGGTTGGATAGGACCAATGAGGTATTGACTTCAGGTGTGGAACACCGGTCACTCATGTTGGCAATGACTAGATCTAGGATACTGTTGCCCATGGTGGGGGTGTAGATAAGTTGATCCAGGGCATTGGAGTTTATGAATTCCAGAAAGCATTGAGCGAAGGAGTTGGTACATGAGTAGTTTTCCCAGTTAATGGTAGGGTAGTTGAAATCGCCCATTATTAGAGTGTTTGGTTGAACCCTAATATTTTCCAGTACATCAAGAAAAGAGGAGTAGGAATCCTGGGGCATGGTGGGGGATCTGCAGCAAGCTACAATTTGGATTGGTGTTTTGCCCAGAGTTAGTTGTACTTGGATAACCTCGGCTGCATTATGCTGAGCAACTAGCCTGGAGGTGTGGATATCCTTAATGAATATGGACACACCTCCACCTTTGGTGTTCTGGTCCAGGTTACATGGCCGAAAAGTGTGGTATGAGTTCTAGCCTGGTAGTGCAGGGGTGCTCTCTGGAGCCTTGAACCAGGTCTCAGTCACTGCACAGATATCGATGATCTTCATTTTAAGGAGTGCCTCGAGAGAGTGCATTTTGAGATTTAGACTTCTAGCATTGAGTAGCATCACCCTCAGTTTTTGCTTGCTTGTTCCTGTTACGGTGGTGAATTTGTCATTTGAACCTTGCCTAAAAAAGGCACTATAGGGGCGGCAAGAACCTTAGCCAGTATTCCTACACAGATGTACACTTTTCAACGAAAGACTTGACCTTTGACCTATGGATGAGTGGTAGTCTGTCTCTCTCATCCCATCCCCAAGAAAGAAAACAGGGATTAATTAGATGGTTTGAGGACACTGCTGATATCAGTTTCATGGTTGCACAAGGAAATGAGAGTTATTCCTAAGGGATAATCATATCCTTAGGACAGACAAAAATGTGGTTCTCTTGAAATAACAGCTTGAAATTATCAATCAATGATAACTCCTTCAAAGACAAAAAACTTCAGAGACGTCAAACCAGAAGGTTCAAGGGAGTCTATGCAAAAGCCCATCCAATCAAGGAACCAAAGCCCAAAAACAGATGGAATTTTCAAAAATGAGTAGAAAAAAACAAACAAAAAAAAAAACAATGTGGGGGCTATAGCTATAATAGCCAGAGATGACACAGAAATTCATCCCATCAATTTACAAGTCTAACAAAATATATCATCACTGAAAATTCACTGAATAATTCTGACAACCTGAGAATGCCCTCCACTCATGCAGACTAGGTATCATGAGCACAGAGCTTTCTGCCAGCATCACTCACTTGTATGACTCTGAATGGAAGTCTAGTGGAAACATACTGCTTTAAAAAAGAAAACATACTGAAAGGTGTGGCTGATCGCAGCCCCAGAATCGGGACAATTTTTGTTGGCATTTACTGGAGCAATTTCCTGCACTGCTATGAATCTAAGAGCCTGAAACCACACCACTGGCCACCATATGCCAACAAAAATGAGCCCTGCCTTTCTTAAATGAAATTTGTGAGTAGTCACACACTAGATGGGGAGGAATGCAAGAATATTCTCCTCCACAAGACAGACAATGCCTCCATCATCAAAGCTCACTGACTTTGTTGAAATAAACACTGGGAGAGCTCTTTACTCCCACTGTTGAATAGCCTCACCTCTGGCATGCCCATAACTGGAAGAGCTTCAACAGGCAGAACTCCCAAACATACAGTTCCAGGACAAACCTGGAGCTCTGGCTCTTCTCTTGAAATCTATACGTGCATTGACTTCTCACGGGTTATGAAGTGCTATAAGGGTGATACCGCTGTCTGTGGCCCAGTACAAAATACACACCGACTCTCCGCATAGCACAAGCCATACCGTTTCAAAACCCACTACAAAATACACACCGACTCTCCGCACAGCACAAGCCACAGTGCTTCAAAACCATAGGATTGACTGATTGATTGTCCAAATAAAGCAAAAGAAGTTATGGTCTCAGTTCTGCTGCCAGAATAGTTAGGGCAACAATAACTGCCCATAACTGCATTGATTTTATGTGGTTCCCCTTTTCCTGGTAGGCTCACATCAACTAAATTATGAAGGAGATGAGGTAAGATCTTCACATCACCAGTGAAGCATATGATTTTAAGAACTGTAATGGTTCTGCAGCAAGAATGGATGATTTACGCTGACACTGGTAGGGGCAAGGCATCACTGTAAAGTCTGATACTGGAAGATGATCCAGGCATGACTGATGGCACTGTAGTACTGACAATTTCACTATTCACTGCAACACCATCTTCCTTGGGTGTGCAAATGAAACATGACTATCTTTTGTCATCATTAATTACAGATTATGCAAGGGGGCATGTGCCTGGAACTCTGCTTTATCCTTACTATGGATGACAGAAACATGATCTAATGGAACTCCCTTGATGAAAGAAAGACAAGTTCCCAGTTCTGGTCATCTGAAGACAACCCTCTGAGTCAGGCCTAGAGAAGACATCTCTCAGTTTATGGGAATCTACAGGGCCTGCAAGCAGAGTTGCCCAAAACAAGGGTGCTCCTAGGAAATCTTTTGATGGGATCTCCAGAAACAAGTCATTCTGGTAGTGGAACATATGGAGGCTCTTCTCCTCCAAGGCTTCTGTCGCTTTAGTTAGCACCTCAGAGGACAGTCTCTGTGGCCTATATGAGGAGCACAGCCTCAGATTATCTTAACATTTCTGCACAGATTAGTTAGCACCTCAGGACAGTCTCAGTGGCCTCTATGAGGAGCACAACCTCAGATTATCTTAACATTTCTGCACAGATTAGTTAGCACCTCAGATGACATTCTCTGTGGCCTCTATGAAGAGCACAGCCTCAGATTATCTTAACTTTCTGCACAGACAGCTTGGTCTCTGTGTGGAACTCTTTCTATGAAAGGTTTAAGAACTCTTAAATTGTGGTTATTCAGACAAAACTGAGAACTCACAAAGGTGTGCAGGACATCAGGATGACTGCAAGTCCACAATCTAAAGAGGGGCTCTGCTTCTTGGAAAAAGTGGCTATCCTGGATATAGCACAAGAGTTCATGGGGGCTCATACAGACCCTCAGTTGTAGTGAACATCCATTTAATTTTACAAGGATCATCAAGCAAGTCCAGGAAGCCAGAATATCAAGGATTTCTCCCTAGAAAGGGGCATCAAGTGCAGCCTGACAGTGCTCCTCCATAATGGAGACTACGGCCACTTTATTGTAATCAAGAACACATCCAAGCCTGCTGCCCTAGCCATATTATCAACACAAAGTTAAAAAGCCAACATGGAAGTACTGTGTAAAAGCTGCAGCAAGGGTCTTACTAGTTCGTACTTGACATCTGAATGTTTTCCAGCTTCTCCACTGTCTGAGCTAGCAGATAAAAATTAAACTTAGACACTCAACATCAGTGTTAGTGGCACAACAGAACAGGTAGCATGCACTTTCTTTTGGTGCAGGAGGCTGTGGGTTCTAGTCCCACACCAGCTAGATCGACTGCTGACACTGTAGTTACAATTTCCCATCATTTACATAATTTTATACATTTTACCTCTATAATATTCATATTTCAACAAATCCATATTTTATTTTATTTATTTATTTTACATTTGTTTACTGGGAGAATCCAACTGGGCAAAAAGCCCATTTTCAGAGAAGGCTCGGGGAGAAAAGCTCCATAAAGATACAAACAGTAGCCTTATAAACATTACACAAACAATACAGGGACATACAAAAAACAGAAACACTGGTATAGCTGTTATCAATACATTGTTACTAGGACAGTTAAGATAAAGCAATGTGATAACAATATACATAAATTTAGAGGAGAGAACAATTGAAAGGATAAAGCTATATTTCAAGAAGTTTACATTGCAAAATAGGTGGGTATTATCAACAGATAAATGTACAGGCATAAATATTTGGTACTGTGCCAGTGTAGAGTTTGGGAGAGATTGGTGTTACTCAAGGTGTATACCATGTATCATCCTAAGGAACACTGATAACAGTACGAGAAGATAATGAGGTGCACTTCCTGTGGTGAGCTTGAACTAGAAAGATAACATAGGGGGCTTTGTATTCAGATTAGGACATAAGTGGTGCCGCGTTAGCAGGGTGGAGGGGGACTATAGCAGGGAGATCTGTGTTATGATAGTGCAGAGTGAGTGTGGACTAAGGTACAGAATTTGCTTTGGTGGATGGTTATCCTGGGTCTGTGCAGGTACAGTACCATGAGCTGACCAAGTGTGACCAAAGATGGTTTTTGAAGTTAGGCTTACTGTCCAAGATCCTGATATCTAGAGTAAGGGTATTCCATATGTTAGCAGTAGCACTGGTGCAGAGGGAGTCACCAGACCTATTCGGGTATTCCATATGTTAGCAGTAGCACTGGTGCAGAGGGAGTCACCAGACCTATTCGGGTATTCCATATGTTACAGTAGCACTGGTGCAGAGGGAGTCACCAGACCTATTCGGGTATTCCATATGTTAGCAGTAGCACTGGTGCAGAGGGAGTCACCAGACCTATTCGGGTATTCCATATGTTAGCAGTAGCACTGGTGCAGAGGGAGTCACCAGACCTATTTGGGTATTCCATATGTTAGCAGTAGCACTGGTGCAGAGGAGTCACCAGACCTATTCGGTATTCCATATGTTAGCAGTAGCACTGGTGCAGAGGGAGTCACCAGACCTATTCGGGTATTCCATATGTTAGCAGTAGCACTGGTGCAGAGGGAGTCACCAGATCTATTCGGGTATTCCATATGGTAGCAGTAGCACTGGTGCAGTGGGAGTCACCAGACCTATTTGGGTATTCCATATGTTACAGTAGCACTGGTGCAGAGGGAGTCACCAGACCTATTCGGGTATTCCATATGTTACAGTAGCACTGGTGCAGAGGGAGTCACCAGACCTATTCGGGTATTCCATATGTTACAGTAGCACTGGTGCAGAGGGAGTCACCAGACCTATTCGGGTATTCCATATGTTACAGTAGCACTGGTGCAGAGGAGTCACCAGACCTATTCGGGTATTCCATATGTTAGCAGTAGCACTGGTGCAGAGGGAGTCACCAGACCTATTCGGTATTCCATATGTTAGCAGTAGCACTGGTGCAGAGGGAGTCACCAGACCTATTCGGGTATTCCATATGTTAGCAGTAGCACTGGTGCAGAGGGAGTCACCAGACCTATTCGGGTATTCCATATGTTAGCAGTAGCACTGGTGCAGAGGGAGTCACCAGACCTATTCGGGTATTCCATATGTTACAGTAGCACTGGTGCAGAGGGAGTCACCAGACCTATTCGGTATTCCATATGTTACAGTAGCACTGGTGCAGAGGGAGTCACCAGACCTATTCGGGTATTCCATATGTTAGCAGTAGCACTGATGCAGAGGGAGTCACCAGACCTATTCGGGTATTCCATATGTTAGCAGTAGCACTGGTGCAGAGGGAGTCACCAGACCTATTCGGGTATTCCATATGTTAGCAGTAGCACTGGTGCAGAGGGAGTCACCAGACCTATTTCGGTATTCCATATGTTAGCAGTAGCACTGGTGCAGAGGGAGTCACCAGACCTATTCGGGTATTCCATATGTTAGCAGTAGCACTGGTGCAGAGGGAGTCACCAGACCTATTCGGGTATTCCATATGTTAGCAGTAGCACTGGTGCAGAGGGAGTCACCAGACCTATTCGGGTATTCCATATGTTAGCAGTAGCACTGGTGCAGAGGGAGTCACCAGACCTATTCGGTATTCCATATGTTAGCAGTAGCACTGGTGCAGAGGGAGTCACCAGACCTATTCGGTATTCCATATGTTAGCAGTAGCACTGGTGCAGAGGAGTCACCAGACCTATTCGGGTATTCCATATGTTAGCAGTAGCACTGGTGCAGAGGAGTCACCAGACCTATTTGGGTATTCCATATGTTACAGTAGCACTGGTGCAGAGGGAGTCACCAGACCTATTCGGGTATTCCATATGTTACAGTAGCACTGGTGCAGAGGGAGTCACCAGACCTATTCGGGTATTCCATATGTTAGCAGTAGCACTGGTGCAGAGGGAGTCACCAGACCTATTCGGGTATTCCATATGTTACAGTAGCACTGGTGCAGAGGGAGTCACCAGACCTATTCGGGTATTCCATATGTTAGCAGTAGCACTGGTGCAGAGGGAGTCACCAGACCTATTCGGGTATTCCATATGTTAGCAGTAGCACTGGTGCAGAGGGAGTCACCAGACCTATTCGGGTATTCCATATGTTAGCAGTAGCACTGGTGCAGAGGGAGTCACCAGACCTATTCGGGTATTCCATATGTTAGCAGTAGCACTGGTGCAGAGGAGTCACCAGACCTATTCGGTATTCCATATGTTACAGTAGCACTGGTGCAGAGGGAGTCACCAGACCTATTCGGGTATTCCATATGTTACAGTAGCACTGGTGCAGAGGGAGTCACCAGACCTATTCGGGTATTCCATATGTTAGCAGTAGCACTGGTGCAGAGGGAGTCACCAGACCTATTCGCGTATTCCATATGTTAGCAGTAGCACTGGTGCAGAGGGAGTCACCAGACCTATTCGGGTATTCCATATGTTAGCAGTAGCACTGGTGCAGAGGGAGTCACCAGACCTATTCGGGTATTCCATATGTTAGCAGTAGCACTGGTGCAGAGGGAGTCACAAGACCTATTCGGGTATTCCATATGTTAGCAGTAGCACTGGTGCAGAGGGAGTCACCAGACCTATTCGGGTATTCCATATGTTACAGTAGCACTGGTGCAGAGGGAGTCACCAGACCTATTCGGGTATTCCATATGTTACAGTAGCACTGGTGCAGAGGGAGTCACCAGACCTATTCGGGTATTCCATATGTTACAGTAGCACTGGTGCAGAGGGAGTCACCAGACCTATTCGGGTATTCTATATGTTAGCAGTAGCACTGGTGCAGAGGGAGTCACCAGACCTATTCGGGTATTCCATATGTTACAGTAGCACTGGTGAAGAGGGACTCACCAGACCTATTCAGGTATTGCATATGTTAGCAGTAGCACTGGTGCAGGGGGAGTCACCAGACCTATTCGGGTATTCCATATGTTACAGTAGCACTGGTGCAGAGGGAGTCACCAGACCTATTCGGGTATTCCATATGTTAGCAGTAGCACTGGTGCAGAGGGAGTCACCAGACCTATTCGGGTATTCCATATGTTAGCAGTAGCACTGGTGCAGAGGGAGTCACCAGACCTATTCGGGTATTCCATATGTTAGCAGTAGCACTGGTGCAGAGGAGTCACCAGACCTATTCGGGTATTCCATATCTTAGCATTAGCACTGGTGCAGAGGGAGTCACCAGACCTATTCGGTATTCCATATGTTAGCAGTAGCACTGGTGCAGAGGAGTCACCAGACCTATTCGGGTACTCCATATGTTAGCAGTAGCACTGGTGCAGAGGGAGTCACCAGACCTATTCAGGTATTCCATATGTTAGCAGTAGCACTGGTGCAGAGGGAGTCACCAGACCTATTCGGGTATTCCATATGTTAGCAGTAGCACTGGTGCAGAGGGAGTCACCAGACCTATTCGGGTATTCCATATGTTAGCAGTAGCACTGGTGCAGAGGGAGTCACCAGACCTATTCGGGTATTCCATATGTTAGCAGTAGCACTGGTGCAGAGGGAGTCACCAGACCTATTCGGGTATTCCATATGTTAGCAGTAGCACTGGTGCAGAGGGAGTCACCAGACCTATTCAGGTATTCCATCTGTTAGCAGTAGCACTGGTGCAGAGGGAGTCACCAGACCTATTCGGGTATTCCATCTGTTAGCAGTAGCACTGGTGCAGAGGGAGTCACCAGACCTATTCGGGTATTCCATCTGTTAGCAGTAGCACTGGTGTAGAGGGAGTCACCAGACCTATTCAGGTATTCCATATTCTAGCAGTAGCACTGGTGCAGAGGGAGTCACCAGACCTATTCGGGTATTCCATATTTTAGCAGTAGCACTGGTGCAGAGGGAGTCACCAGACCTATTCGGGTATTCCATATGTTAGCAGTAGCACTGGTGCAGAGGGAGTCACCAGACCTATTCGGGTATTCCATATGTTAGCAGTAGCACTGGTGCAGATGGAGTCACCAGACCTATTCGGGTATTCCATATGTTAGCAGTAGCACTGGTGCAGAGGGAGTCACCAGACCTATTCGGGTATTCCATATGTTAGCAGTAGCACTGGTGCAGAGGGAGTCACCAGACCTATTCCTGCTTTTGGTTACTTGTTGGTGAATCGTAGAACATGGCTGCTTGTATAGTGGTTTAGTGTGCCTTGAAGGGCTGTTTTTTTTCTGAGTGGTATAGGATTTGGTTGGTGGTTGTAAGTTGGTTATAGGTAAATACATTTGGTAATTCCAGCCACAATAATTGTCTGAGGGCTAGACAATGATGGGTCCTGAAAGCTGAGTTTGTGGCAAACTTTGCAATTTTGTTAGAGCAGTCGGTTAGTTTGTTTAAATCACCTTTGTTTAGATTAATTAGTATGGGAGAAGCATAGAGTAATGTAGACATTAGGTGGGTTCTAGCAATGACTGCTTTACTGTTGTTGGTGAGTTAGTTTTTACATCTGTAAATGGTTCCGAGTTTTTTGCGTACTTTTGTTATTGTTTGTACTATGTGCTTGTCGAATTTCATATAATTTATGATAACTCCTAGTAGTTTGATCTGTGAAACTAGCGAGATGAGTGTGCTGTTAGAAGAGATAATTTTAAAGGGGGGAATAGGGTCTATGGCTTTTGTGGGCTGAAATAATATTAGCTGTGTTTTTATGGTTGAGTATTAGCTGAGTCAGCTAACCATGATTCGACAGCGGTAAAGAATTCTTGGGTAACCTTTTGCAGTAGTTGGGGAGAGGGGAGGCAGAGCAGGTTAGGGTGGAGTCATCAGCATAATGGACCTGGTTGGCATAGAGGGTGGCTTTGTGGAGGTTATTGGTAAATAAGATGAAGAGGAGGAGACCAAGGATTGGTCCCTGTGGGACACCTACAGTTACTGGGAGAAGAGGGGATAGGGAATTTTGCCATTTTACAGCTTGCTGGAGGTTGGATAGATGGTCCTTGAACCATGATGTTGTGGTGTTGTTTAGGATGAGTTAAGGGAGTACAGTTAGGAGTTTGGGATTTGAGACCATATCAAAAGCCTTGGAGAGATCTAGAAAGATAGTGGATACAAGCTTGCCATTGTTCCGTTGGTGATTTACAGTGCTGGTTAAACTAATAAGGGCTGTAGTGGTACCGTGACTGGGGCGAAATCCGTGTTGTGTGTTAGCCAGGAGATTATTTAGAAGATGCTTTAGAACCTGGGAGTGTATACATTTCTCTAAGATTTTTGACAGGGGGGATAGAAAGGCGATTGGTCAGTAGTTAAGAGAGGTCAGCTGTATTTCCATCTTTGTGAAGTGGTATAATATGTGAAATTTTCAAAAGGGTTGGGCTGTGTTGTTCAGAAATTGACCTATTAATTAATAGGGAGACATGGTATGAGATAGCTTTGGCTACGATTTTGAGGTATTCTGCTGGTAGCTGATCAGCTGCTAGGGTTGTGGGCTTTAGTTTTGTCAATTATTTATAAATTGTGTAGATGGGACAGGTAGCAGGGAGAAGCAATGTTTGTCTGTTGTTGGGTCATTGAGATTTGGGTATGTTGTGGGTGAACTGGTATTAGTGAGGTTTAGAATGGAATTGGTGAAGTGTTGGTTAAACTGAGTGGCAATATTAGTGATGGTGGTATCAATATTTGAGGGTGGTGTACTGAGTTCTCCTGGCTGCAGTATTTTACTGAAGGCTGCCCAGAATTTTTGTGGGTTAGTTTTGTGTTTAGATTGGATTTCAGAGTAGTGATTTCTTTTGTCAGATCTAACTTGTTTTTGGCTGCATTTCTTAGCTCAAGGTTGTTGTTGTCTTTCGTCTTTTCCCAGTTAGGGGTCGTCACAGCGGAACTCCGGTCCGCTAATGATTGGCAGTAGATTTTTGACGAACGCCGAGGTGCCAGCTCAACGTTCAACCTTCAATGAAGGCACGCCCATTTACGCATGTCTTTCGAACGCCCACCCAACCGCGGGGAGGAATTTTCTGCCTATTTCTGTTTGTTTTATTTTGACGCAAGGTGTCTCATGCCTTATCTCTCTGTTTTAGGAGTTGTCGGGCACTTTTGGTGAGCCAAGGGGCACGACTGAAATTTGTTCTTACTGTTCTGGATGGGGCTAGGTAGATAAAAATACTACGAAAGGTAGTGTTAAAATAATCTACTGCTTCATCTAGGGGGAGGTTTGACAGAGGACACCAGTTGCAGTGATTTAGTGGGGATATGAAATCTTGGGCTTTGAATTCTTTGTATACTGTATCTGTTTGAGGTTGGTTGTTTTAATTGGTTTAATTTGGTGCCTTAATAGGAAGGTAGGGAGGTGGTCACTAAGGGTGTATGGTAGGAAGCCTGAGTAGTGAGACAGGGATGGACGATTTGTAAGGATCCAGTCCAATGTGGACTTTATATTATCCATTTTCTTAATTCATTCCAAGCAATTTTCTTCACATAACTTTTCCCACAATTTCTTCACCCTTTTACATCTTAAAAAAAATATTTTTTGTTGTTTCACCCTCACCACAATAATAGCACATTCTTCCATTTTTTTCTATGTCATGTTCACTTTCACTGGTATACTTTTATTGATAATTGCCATAGAAAATCTCTACATTCTATGTATTTTTTTACACCATTCTGTCCTTGTTTTTATAGGCTTTAATTTTTCTTCCTCCGTCCTATTCCATGGATAAACACAAAAATACATATTCATTATATTCAAATATCATATTTTCTTATTATCTTCAATATCCCTTAACTTTGTTTTCCATATTATTATTTTTTCTTGATACTCTTATTTCCCTATTCACAGTTTCTCTTTTAAATCTACTCACCATACACATTATTTTTCTTTCATTATTGCACTTATTAATGACTCACTTTCCTCCTTCATCCATCTCAACACTTTATATAAATTTAATGATGCTGCATATACCACCAGAATTATCAAACACAACCATATTTCTTCCTCAATGTACAACATTCCTCTTTTTACTAGGTTTAATCCGGATCCCCCAAATAAATGAAAACGCAAATGTCATTATTTCTGCTTCACATTTCGTAGGAATCATGAATATGTTTGCTGAATATGCAAATTTTACCAATAATGCAACCTTTGTTAAACATACTTTCTTTTTATATAGCAACTTGTATGTTCTCTAAAATAAAAATATGTTTTCTTTCTTCCATTTGTTGTACTTTAACTGTCTCATGTCCAAATGTTATACTGAATATTTTTATTTCCTTCATGTTAAACTGAATGTTTTATATTCTATGTTTTTCTCTTAAACCTTTACCTCACTTTATTTATATACTCACACCTATAGCTACTTTTCTTTTTATTTATATACTCACACCTATAGCTACTCTTCTCTTTATTTATATACTCACACCTATAGCTACTCTTCTCTTTATTTATACTCACACCTATAGCTACTCTTCTCTTTATTTATATACCCACACCTATAGCTACTCTTCTCTTTATTTATACTCACACCTATAGCTACTCTTCTCTTTATTTATACTCACACCTATAGCTACTCTTCTCTTTATTTATACTCACACCTATAGCTACTCTTCTCTTTATTTATATACTCACACCTATAGCTACTCTTCTCTTTATTTATACTCACACCTATAGCTACTCTTCTCTTTATTTATATACTCACACCTATAGCTACTCTTCTTATTTATACTCACACCTATAGCTACTATTCTCTTTATTTATACTCACACCTATAGCTACTCTTTTTTTTATTTATACTCACACCTATAGCTACTCTTCTTTTTATTTATACTCACACCTATAGCTACTCTTCTCTTTATTTATACTCACACCTATAGCTACTCTTCTCTTTATTTATACTCACACCTATAAATACTCTTCTCTATTTATATACTCACACCTATAGCTACTCTTCTCTTTATTTATATACTCACACCTATAGCTACTCTTCTCTTTATTTATACTCACACCTATAGCTACTCTTCTCTTTATTTATACTCACACCTATAGCTACTCTTCTCTTTATTTATACTCACACCTATAGCTACTCTTCTCTTTATTTATATACTCACACCTATAGCTACTCTTCTCTTTATTTATATACTCACACCTATAGCTACTCTTCTCTTTATTTATATACTCACACCTATAGCTACTCTTCTCTTTATTTATATACTCACACCTATAGCTACTCTTCTCTTTATTTATATACTCACACCTATAGCTACTCTTCTCTTTATTTATATACTCACACCTATAGCTACTCTTCTCTTTATTTATACTCACACCTATAGCTACTCTTCTCTTTATTTATACTCACACCTATAGCTACTCTTCTCTTTATTTATACTCACACCTATAGCTACTCTTCTCTTTATTTATATACTCACACCTATAGCTACTCTTCTTTTTATTTATACTCACACCTATAGCTACTCTTCTCTTTATTTATACTCACACCTATAGCTACTCTTCTCTTTATTTATACTCACACCTATAGCTACTCTTCTCTTTATTTATATACTCACACCTATAGCTACTCTTCTCTTTATTTATATACTCACACCTATAGCTACTCTTCTCTTTATTTATATACTCACACCTATAGCTACTCTTCTCTTTATTTATACTCACACCTATAGCTACTCTTCTCTTTATTTATACTCACACCTATAGCTACTCTTCTCTTTATTTACTCACACCTATAGCTACTCTTCTCTTTATTTATACTCACACCTATAGCTACTCTTCTCTTTATTTATATACTCACACCTATAGCTACTCTTCTCTTTATTTATACTCACACCTATAGCTACTCTTCTCTTTATTTATACTCACACCTATAGCTACTCTTCTCTTTATTTATACTCACACCTATAGCTACTCTTCTCTTTATTTATATACTCACACCTATAGCTACTCTTCTCTTTATTTATACTCACACCTATAGCTACTCTTCTCTTTATTTATACTCACACCTATAGCTACTCTTCTCTTTATTTATACTCACACCTATAGCTACTCTTCTCTTTATTTATATACTCACACCTATAGCTACTCTTCTCTTTATTTATACTCACACCTATAGCTACTCTTCTCTTTATTTATACTCACACCTATAGCTACTCTTCTCTTTATTTATACTCACACCTATAGCTACTCTTCTCTTTATTTATACTCACACCTATAGCTACTCTTCTCTTTATTTATACTCACACCTATAGCTACTCTTCTCTTTATTTATACTCACACCTATAGCTACTCTTCTCTTTATTTATATACTCACACCTATAGCTACTCTTCTCTTTATTTATACTCACACCTATAGCTACTCTTCTCTTTATTTATACTCACACCTATAGCTACTCTTCTCTTTATTTATACTCACACCTATAGCTACTCTTCTCTTTATTTATATACTCACACCTATAGCTACTCTTCTCTTTATTTATACTCACACCTATAGCTACTCTTCTCTTTATTTATATACTCACACCTATAGCTACTCTTCTCTTTATTTATATACTCACACCTATAGCTACTCTTCTCTTTATTTATATACTCACACCTATAGCTACTCTTCTCTTTATTTATACTCACACCTATAGCTACTCTTCTCTTTATTTATACTCACACCTATAGCTACTCTTCTCTTTATTTATACTCACACCTATAGCTACTCTTCTCTTTATTTATATACTCACACCTATAGCTACTCTTCTCTTTATTTATACTCACACCTATAGCTACTCTTCTCTTTATTTATATACTCACACCTATAGCTACTCTTCTCTTTATTTATACTCACACCTATAGCTACTCTTCTCTATTTATATACTCACACCTATAGCTACTCTTCTCTTTATTTATATACTCACACCTATAGCTACTCTTCTCTATTTATATACTCACACCTATAGCTACTCTTCTCTTTATTTATATACTCACACCTATAGCTACTCTTCTCTTTATTTATATACTCACACCTATAGCTACTCTTCTCTTTATTTATACTCACACCTATAGCTACTCTTCTCTTTATTTATACTCACACCTATAGCTACTCTTCTCTTTATTTATACTCACACCTATAGCTACTCTTCTCTTTATTTATATACTCACACCTATAGCTACTCTTCTCTTTATTTATACTCACACCTATAGCTACTCTTCTCTTTATTTATACTCACACCTATAGCTACTCTTCTCTTTATTTATACTCACACCTATAGCTACTCTTCTCTTTATTTATACTCACACCTATAGCTACTCTTCTCTTTATTTATACTCACACCTATAGCTACTCTTCTCTTTATTTATACTCACACCTATAGCTACTCTTCTCTTTATTTATATACTCACACCTATAGCTACTCTTCTCTTTATTTATATACTCACACCTATAGCTACTCTTCTCTTTATTTATATACTCACACCTATAGCTACTCTTCTCTTTATTTATACTCACACCTATAGCTACTCTTCTCTTTATTTACTCACACCTATAGCTACTCTTCTCTTTATACTCACACCTATAGCTACTCTTCTCTTTACTTATATACTCACACCTATAGCTACTCTTCTCTTTATTTATACTCACACCTATAGCTACTCTTCTCTTTATTTATATACTCACACCTATAGCTACTCTTCTCTTTATTTATACTCACACCTATAGCTACTCTTCTCTTTATTTATATACTCACACCTATAGCTACTCTTCTCTTTATTTATATACTCACACCTATAGCTACTCTTCTCTTTATTTATATACTCACACCTATAGCTACTCTTCTCTTTATTTATACTCACACCTATAGCTACTCTTCTCTTTATTTATACTCACACCTATAGCTACTCTTCTCTTTATTTATATACTCACACCTATAGCTACTCTTCTCTTTATTTATATACTCACACCTATAGCTACTCTTCTCTTTATTTATACTCGCACCTATAGCTACTTACTCTTCTCTTTATTTATACTCACACCTATAGCTACTCTTCTCTTTATTTATACTCCAAGGGAGGTCCACTCTTCTCTTTATTTATACTCATACCTATAGCTACTCTTCTCTTTATTTATACTCACACCTATAGCTACTCTTCTCTTCATTTATATACTCACACCTATAGCTACTCTTCTCTTTATTTATACTCACACCTATAGCTACTCTTCTCTTTATTTATATACTCACACCTATAGCTACTCTTCTCTTTATTTATACTCACACGTATAGCTACTCTTCTCTTTATTTATATACTCACACCTATAGCTACTCTTCTCTTTATTTATACTCATACCTATAGCTACTCTTCTCTTTATTTATACTCATACCTATAACTCTTACATATTTGCTAAGTTGCTTAATGGTTTCTTCCATTCGTTCTTTATTCTTTGTCATTAGCACATCATCATCCACATATGAAAACAGAACTGGTACTCCAATACCTTCTATATTTGCATATTCTGCTATCTTCAATGATGAGTTAATTTTACTAACTACTGCATTCATAACTAATGCAAATAAATACTACTCGCTGGACATTCTTGTCTTACACCACTCCTTATAGCTATTTCTTGGCTTATTCACTACCACTTATTTTTTTCATATGCTGTAACAAATATCTTTAGTATCTTCTCATTTATATTGTATCCATTCATTATGTCCCATAGAAATCCATGTTGTATCTTGTTCAATGCTTTATTCAAGTCACCAGTCATTATTTTAACCTCTGTTGTACTATTCATAGCATCTACAATTCCTCTGATCATTAGTGGTTCTTGGTTTCATTTTCCCTTTATTCCAAATATTGTTTCTACTAAAATGCTATTTCATTTACTTTCCAGTCTCTTTTCTATGTTCATAAAAATCATATAATCAGACTCAAGTACTACAGACCTACAAAAATCTCTTATGTATTCTTTTTCCGCTCTTATCCATATAAATTCCATAGCTCCAACACATATTTCGTCTTGTCCAAAACCTTTCTCTAACCATTCATTTAACATTCCCACAAAATACTTTTTCTGCCAATCTAACATGTCTCTATACATATCAAACCAAACAATGTCATGAGTCGTTTGGAGAGTAGAAGGTCATGTGATTGAAAACCAGCCTAAAAGTTTCTTGAATTAGATGTATTCAGTCTAAAGAAGTTCTTGGATTAACTTTGAAGGAAAGCACTTACTATTACATTAAATGTTTAGTTTGTCTCCCGTATATGTACTTTTTCGTTTTATGTCTGTATACATATGATAGTCTATCCTCTCCAGTCCTGTTGCCAGTTCAACATTTACCAATTTTAATGCATTATTCACTTCCATTATTTCTTTCACTAATTCTTTATTACCTTTTTGTTAGTTTTTAATTTTCCACTTGTTTTCTTTAAAAGTTTATATATATATATATATATATATATATATATATATATATATATATATAAAAATATATATATATCCTGCAGAAACATAAATGTAGTGTGTTTTTTTTTTTTTATTAGCACGCTTTAACGAAAGCGCTTTTTCGATGAAAGTGCTTTTGTTAAAGTGTGTTCGGTGGTTATGGATTTGGACGTTTGATCTTTTGATCAAATGTCCTAGATCCATATAAGAGAGAGAGAGAGCGAGAGAGATCTACATTTTCTTGTCAAAAGTTCATTCTTTTGAAAAGGAAAAGTATGACCACATTTACGTGAAAGTGCACTTTCGCGACTACTAGTTCAGTGAACTGGCAATATTAAAAAAACACTGCTGCACCGAAGCACGCTACAGTGGGGATAAGGGAATATACCTGTTTCCCCACTGTAGTGGGGATAAGGGAATATACCTGTTTCCCCACTGTAGTGTAATCTTGGAGTTAGTATAAATAAAGTAGTGGAAGTGTGGTGGATGCAGCCCCCCACATGGGGGGTTCAGGGGGGCTTGCCCCCCTGCAAAAATGCCTTTGTAGTGTTTTTTTTGGTTAATATTACCGGTGAGGTGAACTGGTATTCGCAAAAGTGCACTTTCGCGTAAATGGGGTCATACTTTTCCTTTTCACTATGTTTATTATTTCTTTTTGAAATTTTAGACTTTCTCCTTTCTCATTTATTTCACTTATTGTCCTTTTGGCTTCTTTTACTATACTACTCAAATAAGGCCACATCTTCCTTTTATCTTGTAAAAATACCTTTGTTTAAAAAATAAGTTATGTACTCACCATAACATTCCATCTGAGTAGGTAACTTTATTTGTCTGCAACCTGTGGGTATCGGATCCGATTCGGATCCGAGCAGGCAGCTTTCCAAGTTAAACGATCCGAGCTCCAAGCTGCTCCCCTACCCATAATGCCCTGCCATCTCCTTCTAACCCTCAGATCGAGTTTGCCAGAAAAAAAGGCAATAGAAATTCTATAACCTAGGAAAGGATTACAATACGTTCCAGTGATGTCAAGTGAACAAGGACATATCCTGATCCTTTGATAACGAACTAAGGGTCCGGGGGATGGAGGGAGGGTCGGTTGCAGACAAATGAAGTTACCTACTCAGATGGAACGTTATGGTGAGTACATAACTTCTTTATCTGAAGTAGTTAACTTCATTTGCTCAGCAACCTGTGGGACAGAGTCCCCAGCTACCAGCCACTTGGAAGGCCCTTATGGAAGGATATTCCGGAGCACTGCGGAGCCAAATGATGCACGTCCTCTGGATATTAAATCCAGTTTATAGTGTGCAATAAAGGTATGAGAGGAAGCCCACGTAGCTGCTGAACAAATGTCATCCAAAGAAACCCTTGACCAGAAAGCAGCAGAAGTAGCCATAGATCAGGTAGAATGGGCTCGCACTCTCAGGGCTCAGGACAACCAGAACTTTTGTATGCTAGGAGAATGCACTGGGAAATCCATCTGGCTAAGTTTACTTTAGTGACTGGTTTCCCCAGACAGGATTTTGCAAAGGAAACAAAAAGTTGATCAGATTTTCAAAGATCTGCTGTTCTGTTTAAGTAAAAACGTAACTGTCTGTGAACATCCAGACAATGAAGTCTGTATTTTCCTTTGTTTTGGAAATTTGGAAAGAAGACAGGTAGATTGATGGACTGGTTGATGTTGGCTTCTGAAGCCACTTTGGGAAGAAAAGAGGGATTAGTCCTGAGGGAGACCCTGTCTTTATGAAAGATGATGTATGGAGGCTTGCTGCAAAGAGCGTGAAGCTCAGATATCCTTCTAGCAGAAGTAATGGCAATCAGGAAGGCTGTCTTCCAAGATACATATTTTAAGTCGACTGAAGCCGCAGGTTCAAAAGGAGGCCCAGTCAGAGCTTGAAGAACTAGAGTAAGATCACATGGAGGCACTGCATCTTTAATAGGGGGTCTTAACAAAAAGGTTCCTTTCATGAATGTTTTGCATATCTTGGAGGATACTAGGGGCCCTGAACTGTTTCCAACGATCAAAGGTATGAGAGAGAAAGTCTAGAACTGCTGGGACAGGAGCCGTGAAGGGGTCCAAGTTCCTATGCTCCGCCCAGACAGAGAAACGTTTCCATTTACTCTTGTAGATTATCCTGGTAGACGGTTTATGGGTGGCCACCAGGATGGCCTTAACCGAGGAAGATATACTGGGAGTCCTAACCATTAGGGGAACTGGATCAACCAAGCTGAGAACTTGAGGTAGTCCAGGTCGGGGGTCTTCAATCCTAAAGAATGAGAGATGAGATCCGGATTGGGATCTAAGATCCAGGGAGGATGTACTAGACGAGACCGCAGGTAAGGGAACCAGGTCTGACGAGGCCAGAATGGGGCTATGAGGATAACTCTGCTCCCCCAACCGACCAGCTTTCTACAAGAATTTTGTCATTAATGGAAGAGGAGGATAAGCATACAGACCGGATGGCCAAGCATGAACTAGAGCGTCTCTGGGGGCTTCCCCTGGTGGGGGAATCAGAGCGAAGAACTTGCTGCACTTTGTGTTTGAAGGTGAGGCGAAGAGATCGCAGCAAGGTTGACCCCATTGGAGTAAGATTTGTTTCGCTACTGCTGGATTCAGAGACCACTCGTAAGGTGAGAGGATCGTCCGACTCAACCTGTCCTCCAAGATGTTTGACCGACCCGGGATGTGCATTGCTATGAGAAAGCGGTTGGTGGATATCGCCCATTCCCATACTCTCATTGCCTCCCTGCAAAGTGGATAGGATCTGGTTCCCCCCTGTTTGTGTATGTACCAGACTACAGACATGTTGTCTGTTTGAAGTGCATTAGTTCCTGGAGGGAGAAGGGGATGGAGAGCTTGCAACGCTAGAAGCACCGCCCTCATCTCCAGGACATTGGTATGCAGTGAGGTCTCTGTGAAAGTCCACGTGCTTTGGACGGATCTGCCCATGCAATGCCCCCCCCCACCCAAGGAGAGATGCGTCCGTGGTCACCGTGACTTGGGGAGGGGGTATAACAAAGGGGCGGCCTTCTCGAAGATCTTTGGAATGGAGCCACCAAAGAAGCGACTCCCTGCAAATCCTGCTGAGGGGAATAGGAGTAGACAGGGGGTGAACAAGAATGGACCATTGAACTTGTAATGTCCATTGAAGGATTCTCATCTTCAGGTGAGCGAAGGGCGACAGATTGATGGCCGCTGACATGGATCCCAGGGCCCTCAGGACTAGTTCCGCTGGGGCAGCTGACGATTTTAAGAGGTCTAGAATGTGAAGGCTTACACTGCGAAGTCTGTCTGCTGTTAGAAGGACTCTAAATTGAGTAGTGTCTATCCTGGCCCCTATGAATTCCAAAATTTGAGTAGGTTGAAAGGAGGATTTCTGGTGGTTTATTGTGATCCCTAGGTGACGGGCTAGGTGTAAAAAAGTAGCCCCTGCCTGCACAGAGTTGATGCCTGGTGGGGGCGGTTAGGAGCCAGTCTTCCTGGTACGGAAAGACCTGTATTCCCTGAAGCATCAGGTGGGCCCCTACAACTGCCATGACCTTGGTGAATACCCTGAGGTCTGTGGTGAGACCGAAGGGTAGGACCTTGAACTGATAATGGCTGGCTCCCAGCCGAAAGCGGAGGAACCTTCTGGATCGTCTGTCCATCAGAATGTGGTAGTAGGCATCCTTGAGGTCTATCGAGCACATCCAGTCGTTCTCCTGCAAAAGAGGGAGAATGGATTGAATAGTGACCATCCGGAAATTTTCTTTGGCTACTGACAAGTTCAGTGTTGACAGGTCGAGAATGGATCGTAAGTCCCCTGTCTTTTTTGGCACTAAAAAGAACCTGAAGTAAAAGCCTGATCCGGATTGTTCAGGGGGGGGGGGGTGCTGGATAGCTCTTTTTCTTAGCAGCCCTCGATTTTCTGATGCTGCTGCCTCCCTCTGATTGGGTGGAACATCAGGGAGTTTTGTTGATCGGTGAGGGTGAGATAGGAAAGGAATTGAATTGCCTCTGGATATGATTCGGAGCACCCAGCGATCTGTCGTAATGGACTCCCATTTCGCTAGGTATTTTGAGAAGCACCCCCCAACTGCCTCCAGAGAGGAGCAGATGGACAACCCCTCAGGGCTGCTGCGCGGGTCGATCCGAAAAAGGTTCTCTCGACCCAAAGTTCTTCGGACCCCCTCTGCCCCTGGGCCGGCGCCCACCCTGTCCTCCTCTGCCTCTGAAGGACGATAGATCCGGAGCGAAACGGGATTGTTGAGCTTTCCGGAACCACATCTTCTTCTGTCCTCTTTGGCTCCTGGAGTAGGACCTCTGAGGAGCCGAGAAGCGGATCCAGACGGCAAACAACATCTTCCCGTCTTTCTCGCTCTGGAGGAGCGTATCGCGGACGGTTTTGCCAAAGAGAGTAGAACCGTCAAAAACGGCGTTTGCAAAGGACGCCTTGAAGGGTTCCGCAAAATTGCAGAGACGGAGCCAGGCCTGTCTACGTAAGACGACGCCCGTTCCGCTACCTCTAGCCGCTCCCTCCGTAGCATGGGAGAGAAGCCGCATAGATGTGTTGGTGATTGACTTGAGAATGGCCATTCGAGCCGAGAAGGTATGCTTGTCCTCGGCTGACATGGACTCTGGGGGTGACTCAGCGTACTCCTGGAGCCGAATCACGTGTGCCATATAATTCAGTGACCTTACAGAGAAGGTCGCTGAAGAGAACATCCGCTTTCCCAAACGGGTCATCATCCGAGACTCCTTGTCTGGAGGATGCACCGAGGAACTCTCCTGTGCTAATGCCTTTTTAGTGGCAGCCGCTACCACGATGGCATCCACTGGGGCACCCTTGCTCCAAACTGTCCTGTCTGTGGGAGGGCTGAGGATCTTGTCCGGTCTCTTGGATATTGGCTCGATAGTGTCCGGCTCCTTCCATGCCCTGGTAGTTATGAGGTCTACCAGGGGGTCGGCAGGAGGGGACACCCAAGAGGTAGATGGGCCTGGCCTGTCTAAAACACCTCCAGAAACACAGACTCATCCGAGGAAGGTTTTTGGGCAGAACACCCCCCTCTAATGCGTAACATTTCCATAATGTCTCCGAAGGAGACGTCTTCGGGGGGGGGGTGACCTTGGGGAACCTTCCCCTTCCTCTAAGTCTGTGTCCTCCGTGAGGGACTCGGGTGAGTCCAAGTGCCTCCTCTTGACCTTCCGTTTGTGAGGGACCTCCTCGGGGGGGGGGGGGGGCTGTCCAATGAGACCTCACCAACAATGTCCTGTTCCTCCAGGGGAACTAACTGGGACATAGGCGCAGGCTGTCCCTGTGGCCGGATCATGGAGGACAGGCCTGTCTGAGAGGGAATGGCAGGTGGATCCGTAGCAAGAGCCTGGGGCCTCAAATCCCTCGAAAGAACCCTCTCCACGATGCTGAATGCCGAGGGAGAACTGCTTTCTCTTGGATCCGAAAGCAGTCTCCTTGGATCCGGTGTGTGGATCGGCGCCGGAGATGATCCGATCGGATCCGAAAGAACAGTGCGCTCCGTCCTCAACAGAGCTGAAGGCCCACTAACTCCTCCTCATCCGATGCTCAACCCATGGCCCCGAGAGCTCTGATCCGAAAAAGGATCCGACAGACTCGAGGGTATAGTTGGAGTAGAAACCACTGTCGGCACCGACATCACCCCAGCTCCGAAACCCGAAGGCGGGTCGGAGAAGGAGCAATGGGGGCGAAAAAAGGGGTCAAGCCACCCCCCCCCCCGGAGGGGGGAGGCAAGAGCACTCCCATCTGCATCTGGGCCTGCAGAAATAGACACATCATCCGGTCCATGTCAGCGTCAGATAAACTTCTTGTAGATTTGGACGAAGCTGCCGAGGCTGTCCGGGAAGGCTGCCTAGACGACCTCGAAGGTGACCGCGGTTCCTCCTCCGGCTCCGGGGAGAAACGTGGAGAATGAACCCGGGAGGGGGAAGACCTGGAGACCTTGAGGGGAGAGGCAAGCTGCTTGGACGGCGGGCCTGAAGGGACAAATTCGGACCGCCTCTTGTGGCTGCGGTGCCTATGCTTTTCCCTCTCCCTCTTGTCTCTCTTTCTACCGTCCCTTTCCCCGTGGGCCAAAGAGGGAGGTTGAGTCCCAGCCAGCGGATCAGAAGCGGTAAGTGGGGTAGCTGCGGCTGGCTCCACAGAGAAGGAGGTCGAAGTTGAATCCGGGGGCAAAAGGCCCACAAGGATTAACTTCGCCCTCCTATCCCTCAAAGCCCTGGGGTTGAAGGCTGCACAAATAGTGCAGCCCGAAGAGAGGTGGTCAACCCCCAGGGAAATAACGCACAGACTGTGGCCATCCTCTGGGGACAGCTTATGGCCACACTCGGAGCATTTGGAAAACACAGCTTAGGGGCCTTCGGACATTCTAGAAAGGAAAAAAAAAGGCCCACACTCACACACCTTCACACACAGGCAGGGGAGGGAAAAAACTAAAAAGAGAGAAGAGAGGTTTTGCTAAAATTAGCTAAATTTACTAAAAGAGTTTTAAGGGATTCAGTCACACAAAGATATAGAAAATTTTGACAGGAAATATATTAAAAAAAAGCCTAAACTCACGATACCACTATTCGAGCTCATTCTAATAAGCTTACAGAAGCCACGGCTAACGTGAGGGTTAGAGGGAGATTGCAGGGCATTATGGGTAGGGAGAGGAGCTTGGAGCTCGGATCTTTTAGCTTGGAAAGCTGCCGGCTCGGATCCGAATCGGATCTGATACCCACAGATTGCTGAGCAAATGAAGTTAACTATTTCAGATCAACTGCTTTTTGATCTTCTGTCTATCAAAAACATATTTCTTATTTATTACTAAGTCTGTAAATGCATAATTACTTATTTATATTTACCTCTTTTCTTTTTAAATTTCAGCATTCCAATTAATATATTTAGCTTTGAAATTTATCCACCATAATGTCCATTTCTTGTACAATTCTCTCATACCTTCATGATCGTTCTACAATTGTCTAATTATTTCCCTACCTTCCTTACCTAATTCTTTTTATTCTCTCATACCTTCATGATCGTTCTACAATTGTCTAATTATTTCCCTACCTTCCTTACCTAATTCTTTTTATTCTCTCATACCTTCATGATCGTTCTACAATTGTCTAATTATTTCCCTACCTTCCTTACCTAATTCTTTTTCACTTAGTCTCGTAATACCTTTTCCTACTTTTATATATACATTTATTTCTTGAATCTCTATCCAAATTGCTAAATGATCAGAACATCGTCTGTATTTCATTCCTTCTTGTATAATTTTCAAACTTTAGGAACAGAGACTATTTTATTTCTGAAGCTATTTTTCTATATGTGCACTGTTATCCCAAATGTATAACTTTCCACTTTTAATCATTTCTCATAATATTTTTACATCACCACCCCTTTTCCTTAGATTACAATTAAAATCACACATTTTGAACATATACTCTATCTGTGTCATATATGAGGACATTGCTATAATTCTATAAACTTGACCTTTCCATCTCACATCTACAATTGTTAATCAACCCATTACTACCAAAGTAAACTTCACAATTTCTATTTTTACATACCATTCCTATACCTGAACATGTTTCTTTTCCTATATTGTAAATGATGTCATTGCCCAATACTTTTTCTGTTTGCAATCATTTATCTTCTATTATTCATGTCCTCTAATTTAATAATGTCCATAGCAAGTGCTGTGCACCATTCTAATATTTTTTATTTTATTTTATTTATTTTACATTTGTTGACCGGGCTAGTCCAGCTGGATATATGTCCATTTTCAGTGGAGGCCCGGGGAGAAAAGCTCCACAAATTACAACATAAAAGGTCAAGACAAAGACAATAACAGTATAATTTGGTACATAAGTTTTAACAATTATAGTACAAGCCTAAGATTATATATTTTATATTTCAGTAGGAAAAAGGAAAAATTTATCTAAGAATAGATGAATAAGACTAATACATTTTACATTTGTATTAGAAATGGTGTAGTACAAATCTTTATAACATATTACAAAATTAGATACACCTAGTAATTTATGATAAGAGATACTAAGGTCTCACAAAAACCTAAGAAAGAAAAACACTAGAGATCAATAGATGGAGTATAGAAGAACAGCAAACAAGGATGGATTTCTAGTGTTATTTAACACATAGGTTGTGATACTATATGAAGGTGTTTGATCATTCCACTGTATATATTTATCTACATGAGAAAAAATCCTAAGGAAGGTTAAGCTTACTAAAAATTAGTGAGACAACACAAGATCATGATAGGCTAGGAATTGTGGGAGTCTAGTTAATAGTTAGGTACTTAGTCTGGGTTAACACAGGGGCATAGCCAGTGTGATTTGAGGTAGGGTTTAAGCTTGCTTTTAAATAAGCTGACAGAGGATATTGAGGTTAGCTGGCTTGGGAGGATGTTCCAGGCTTTACCTACTGTATTGGAGAACAAGGTGTTACCAGCTAAGTTGTTGGATTTTGATATTTGTACAAGTAGGTTATTAGCTGAGCGTAAGGTCTTGAGGTTATTATAGGGGATGACTAGGGATGTAAGTATGGGTGTATTTTGAGGTAAATACAGGATCTTATGGGCTACTATTAATTGATTGAAAAGTATTAAATTTGGCAGCTCTAACCATCCTAACTGAT
Source organism: Protopterus annectens (assembly GCF_019279795.1). NCBI lineage: Eukaryota > Metazoa > Chordata > Ceratodontiformes > Protopteridae > Protopterus > Protopterus annectens. The sequence continues at coordinate 932,849,367 of NC_056733.1, read as the reverse complement.
TCAGATTGATACAGTGATGAGTTCTATAGGAGGACCCAGCTGCAAATCTGGCAATATTGTTGTAGGAGGATGTAAGTTTACTCAGATTACTTCTACATATTTTGGTATAGATAGGGAGGCATAGAGCAAGGTAGAGATGAGGTGGGTACGAGCAATAGTAACCCTGGCTGGAGGTGTAAGAAAGGGTTTTATTCTATAGAGGGAACCTAGTTTCTTGTTTACTATTTTTATGGTGTTATTAATGTGAGGTTCAAAGGACAAGTTGTTATCTATTAGTACCCAGAGTAGTTTGGTGGTTGGTTCCGGAGATATTATAGTTCCATCATTTGAAGTAATAGTAAGGAGGTTCTGCGGGTGGGGGTAAATAGTAGCATTTTTGTTTTTTTGGGGTTAAGGATAAGACGTCTTTGTAGGAGCCAGTTTTCAACTGTACTAAAGGTCATTTGGGTTAGTGACTGAAGTTCTGATTGAGAAGCAGCAGCATATGAGTGTGGAGTCGTCAGCGTATTGGATACAGTCAGCTTGAGGAATTACAGAATGAAGGTCATTTGTAAAGATGGAGAAGAGTAATGGGCCTAATATAGATCCTTGGGACCCCTAGAGTGACTGGGACGTGGGAAGATAAAGTATTTTCCCATAGTACAGCCTGTTACCTGTTATGTAGGTATGATTGGAACCACTGTATAGTATGTTTGTCCAATGACAGGTTTTTGAGTGTGTCTATAAGGAGGTGGTGATTCACCATGTCAAATGCTTTGGACAGATCAATAAAAACAGCTGAGGATAGAGTATCAATATTACGATTGCTGTTAATATGGTTAGTGAAGGATAAGAGAGCAGAGGTGGTGCTATGAAATGGTCTAAAGCCATGTTGACAGGGTGCTAATAAATTGTGATCGAGTAGGTAGGTTAACAGTTGTATGTGTATACATTTCTCCATTATTTTTGCCAAAGGAGATAGAATAGCTATGGGCCTATAATTGGACAACTCTTTGGAGTTACCGCCCTTATGCAGGGGAATTATGAGAGAGACTTTCCAGATTAGGGGAATAGATCCTTCAGAAATAGTTCTGTTAATGAGGATGGATATGGGGTAAGCTATGACTTTAGCAGCTTTTTGCAGGTATTCTGCAGGTAATTTATCAGCAGAGAGAGTAGTGGGTTTAAGTTTCTCTATGAGGTTACAGATCAAGTGAAGTGGGCACTGGCTGAAAATGAAATTGATGAGAATTATTGGTAAAGGTTGTGGCAGAGCCTGGGATGCTAGGGGATATCTGGTTGGTTAGGGATTGCATGGTTTCAGTGAAAAAAGTATTAAATGAGTCAGCTATTTGGATGGGATTGTTGTGATCAGAGCCAGAAGGAGAGGGAGTACTTGAGCATCCAGGGTGTAGGAGGTTATTGATACCTCGCCAGAATTTTTGGGGATTATTTTGGTTGGTTTGTTGTAGTTGGTAGTAGTAGTTTCTTTTATCGGCTAATATGGCTTTTTTTGTTTCATTTCTTAACTGTCTGAATTGCAGGTGGTCTGAGGAGCTTTTTGTTGAGCTACATTTGGCCCATTGTTTATTTCTTCGGAGGATTTTTTGTTTGGTCGTTTTGGTGAGCCATGGTGCCGGTTTGGTTCTAATTCTAACTTTGCGTAATGGGGCATGGCTGTCTAAAATGGTTAGAAATTTAGAGTTAAAGTATTTCACGGCATTATCTATTGGGAGGTATTTCAGGGGTGACCAGTCACAGGTGACTAAGTTCAGCTTGAAAGTGAGCAGGGTTAAAATTTTTGGTAGTGCGAATAGTTCTACAGATGGCAGAGTTTAGGATGACAGTTTTTGTTCTGATTAAATAGGTAAGCAAGTGATCACTTATGTCCTCAGGGAGGGTGTGCCTGTTTTATAGTTTAGTTGGGGGGTATTAGTGAGTATCCAGTCAAGGGTACTAGTTTTGTTGTTAGTTTTATTGGTGCGGGTTGGGGATGTTATAGTTTGGGTAAAATCATATAAGTTGATATGAGTAGAAGGCTGCTCAGATATACAGGAGTTCCAGTTAATGTTAAAATCTCCAAGTATAATGGTTTCTTGGGGGTAGTTACTTGAGAGCCAGCTGAGGATAGCCTCTAATGTGTTGATGTTATTGCCTGGGGGAAGATAGACGCATGATAGATATATGGCTTTGCTTTTGTTAAGCTGAACCTTAGTTAGAAGAATTTCTGCATTGTTGCAAAGAGGAGGTTTGGAGTCTAACAAGGTAACTAGTAATCCATTCTTATAAAGTATGGCTACGCCTCCTCCTTTTTTAGTGTTACGGTCACATCTTATGATATTATAGCCAGGGGGTAGAACTGCACTGTCTTGTATTGATGGATTAAGCCATGTTTCAGACAGACAGAGGATGTCAAAGGAATAAACATCAATAAGGGCATGCAGGTGAGCTATTTTGTTACTGATGCTACGAATATTAAGATGAGCTATCAGGAGAGAGTTGGGGGGCTTGGTAAGTGTCTGTGTGATTGAATTTCTTGGTGTATCAGGCTGTGTAGCTGTGATAGTGGTAGGACCTGGGTTAGGGTGTATATATCACCATCTAACAGGGAGTGGACCTGAACTTTTAGGATGAGTTGTAGAAGTTTAAAAATTAGGTTCTTATTTTTTCTAGCTAGTGGGTTACATTGATATCATTCTTTGATATCAATATATCATTGATATCAATATATCATTCATTTACATCTTTATATTGCTCACTTTTACTGCTAAAATCCTCTTCATTTACTTTTCTTGTGCTCTTATTTTCTCCTTTTTGTTACCCTTTCCTATTTTCTTTAATGTCTAAACCTGTGATTTCCCCCTATTTTTATACTTTTTTCAATAGAATATTTCTTCCCTTCACTATTTCTCCTACCTTATTATTATCTTGTTACTATCTGTTCTTGCTCCTGTTGTTGTTTTACTTCTTCCTCGATCTCTTATTTAATCTCTTGTTCTCTACTTAATTCCTCCTTACGTTCTTCTATATTTTCCTTACAATTCAGCCAAAATGACCTTTTCCACATTTAAAACATCTAAATTTGCTTCTTTTTGCAGCATGACCCACTTTGCCACAAATATAGTATTTCTTTTTATCACAATTAATTAAATGATCATGTTTTACACAAAAACAATTTTTGTTGCTCCCAATATTTCACCGTACCTTTGGTTTTATCTACATTCATCATACTTGAAATGTGTCCATTTTTTAACACTACATTCCCAACACCCAGTCCACAAACTTCTTATCATAACTTTTAGTAATATCCACAACTTTTGTACATACAGTCTTTAAATAACCTTTTAATGTCACTTTTTCAACTTTGTATAAATACGTATGTATTTGCTTTGTCTACTAAATGCTTGAAAAACATATAAATCCCATGGGCTACATTTTTTCTTCATCTCATACTGTCCCAAACGGTTCTCCATATATTGAACTGTTTCAAATATATCACAAAAAGTGCCTTTATTAATATGAATAAATGCTTATACCTTTTGTGCAGAAGTACCCAGTGGTGCTATTATGTCATACCTGTCCTTTTTTTCTTTACAATTTGTTTTTACTAAATGCTTCTTTTTTCTTGATTCATCCTTTCTTCTCTCTGTTCTCCCTCTTTTACCATATCCTCTTATGACTACTACTACTCCTTCACCCACTTCATCTACTTCTTCCTGAATTCTGTCCATTATATCTGCCCACAAACCTGCCTTTTCACTTTCTGGTTCATTCTGTATCATTAAATTCTGCAATAAAACATCCTGCAAACCTCTCAACTGGAGAGTTGTAATAATACATACTGTCTGACACTCACTTTCACCTTCAAACAATTGCTGCTGAAAAATTACTTCTGAGTCTTGGGAAAGTTGACCGCCTTCACATTTTCATACAAATCTGCTTACTTCTCACTTCAGTAGATGTGGACATCTTCCTTGAAGGCTTGCTTTGCCTTCAGAACATCCAAGCTGCCTGCTGCTTCCTCCTGCGAAGGCTTGACTGCATTTGCACAAAAAATCCCATCTGATTGCTCCTGCTCGCTCCTTCCATCCGCTACCTCTTCACAACTAGACTGCTTTGCCTGAGGAAACAATTTCTCCTTACTACGTTTGTCTGCCATGATTCTCCCTGCTTCTATGAGCTGCAACTGTGCCCAGAACAGAAGCAGGAAGTGCAACTATGAAATGTGGCCCGCACAAAAGAACAAGGAAGTTCCCTGATGCCTGGCCAAATTTACCCTAGTAGTACAAATACCACCTCAGGTCTCCCCTGAAAACATGCTACTACCCTAGCGGGATTAACCTGATCAACAAAGGATAAATATATAAAAAAAATAAAATAAGTGAAAGAGACAGTTAAGGGATCTGAGCTTCAAGATGGCAATGAAAATAATTACCTTGCCCCCTCTAAAGCCTTAAACTTCTTATCAGATGACTATGCAGAAAAGTTCTGCAGCATCTAGAATTTATGGTGAACTAAAGAGTTCATGTAGGTGAGAGACAGAAATATGATGCACATTTAAAATTTCCGTTGATACTACTGAAAACACAGAGAACATCCACCTTTTTGGGAGCAGAAAAAATAGAAATAAGATGCTTACTAGCAGCAAAATCATTCATAAGAACAGATTCCATGGGTGGGGATGAGTGAAGACTCCTAAAGAAGTCTTCAAAAACTTAATGCATTTTAGGGAGAAGACAAGGGAGCAACAGGTTCAGTGCACAGAAAACTTTCATAAGCCTGAGAGCCTCCGTAAAGGATGAGTAGCTGAATGGGGTCTCAATTTCCTTGTCCAGCTCAGAGTTTAGAGCCTCTGGATCCTCTACAGCCCCTTCCCTCAATAAAGAGCGAGAGTCGTCCGACACTCTACCTTCAGAACTGGTCAAATCCACACCAGGCCAACATACATGCAACTGAGCATAGGGTGAAACTATGGCACTACCATGGCATTCAGAGGATGAACTGAGATTGGAGAGGGCTGCATAGGACCTAGTGGTGGCGAAAAATCAGGTTTCCCAAGGGTGTGCTCCCAAATCCAAGAGGGCAAGTCCCAACAAGTATCAAACATCTGATCCATGTCTGGACACTTTTGGTAAGGGAGGGTGCAGCAGAATCCTCCTTAACCTGACCCAGTCAGTCATGATGGATTCCTAAAGGGAGGGGGAAAATAAGGAGAGTCCTTAATTCCAAATGGTACCAGTAAATTCATTCTGAGGGGCTTCTCAGACTGCAGCACAGCCACAAACCTGGTGGAAGAATGCTTCGGCTGCTTAGCCATACAAAAGAAGGTAGTGATACTCTAGGACATGCCAAAACAGGTTTCTAAGGGTGCACTTCAAAAAAAGGCCTCACATCATCAGTCAATAATACATTCTAGCTGGATCCCTCACTAGTTGAGGAGGCACTAGTAGTACGCGAGGCTGCCTCGAGGGCAAATTTACCAGGAGAAAGATTTGATCAATAATTAGCCTCCTGCAACTCCTCCCAGCCTGATATTGCTATATCAGCCTTGGATCAAGCAAGGGAACCTCCTGCCAACCCCTATGTTGGGACCGCTTAAATGCTACGATTCTTCTTCTAACAATGCTCTGGGATCATACTAGGGAACCTCCTGCCAACCCCTGTGTTGGGACCTCTTAAATGCTGCAATTCTTCTTCTAACAATGCTCTGGGATCATACTAGGGAACCTCCTGCTACCCCCTATGTTGGGACCTCTTAAATGCTATGATGCTTCTTCTAACAATGCTCTGGCATCATACTAGGGAACCTCCTGCCAAGCCCTGCGTTGGGACCTCTTAAATGCTATGATGATTCTTCTAACAATGCTCTGGGATCATACTACGGAACCTCTTGCCAACCCCTGTATTAGGACCTCTTAAATGCTACGATTCTTCTTCTAACAATGCTCTGGGATCATACTAGGGAACCTCCTGCCAACAAAAAACGAAAAAAGCAGCACACACTGGATAAGAAATAATTTTTTACTGGATTCTGGTACCTCGCCTTCACATGGAACAATGTTGTAAAATACAAACCAGTATAAATACACCTTTTACACAATCAATTAAATAATTAATCAATTAAATGCTTCACCATTTTAAAGAAACATATATATATACACACTCATATATAAATATTCTACAAAATAAATATTATTTAAAGCATTAAGATTCTAAATTCATACCATTGGGAAATAATGTTCCAAAATGTATAATAAACCTGGATTCCATATTCAATAATTTTTGTTGAAAATTAATATTATTTTCTCCTATTCCCCATGGTTTTGCCAAAATGCTAAATTTGAAACCAGAGTGATCCCCCCTATGAAATTGGTGAAAGTGGCACTAACTGGACTATCAAGTCTATTGTTCCTAACATCCCCCAGATGTTCCATAATTCTTAACTTAACCCTGCGTTTTGTTTGTCCTATATACCATTTTGGTTCTATACAATTGCAACCTATTATATATATCACACCTGAAGAATTACAATCAAAATGGTCTAAAGCATGATATATCACCCCATTAATGTTATGCCCATCTAAATTAACAATTTTGTCACAGATTTTACATTTCTTACATGCAAAAGAGCCTGCATCGAAGACCCTGTCCTTTTTGCCCTTACTTCTAACTAATTCCTTTAAATTTTTACATCTTGTGTGAGAAAAAACAATGTTATGTGGAATAATGTTCCCTAAAAGTTCATCACTAGTTATAACAGGCCACATATTCAGAACAATTTTCTTCAAAAATGAAGAAAAGGGAGAGAATTTGTTTACAAAAAATATTTTGTCCATTGTTATAGGAACTTCTTCCTTGGATTGAATCAAATTTTTTACAGTTCCTTTCTGTTTCTGTTTCTAAATACCTTCCCTTGTTCCTTCAATTTTAACATTTCTTCTACTTTGGTTCTGCTTGAATACACAATATTTTCAGAATAACCTCTATTAAGCAATTTTTTGCAAATAATATCAAATTCCCTATGTACATTTATGTTCTCAGATGTATTTAAAGCAATACGTTTAAATTCGCCTGAAGGCAATGACTTAATTAAGGACTGACTATGCATGCTGTTTGCATGTAAGAAGTTATTAACAGCTGTCCTTTTATAAAATGGTTTATGTTCAATTGTGCCCTTTGTACTAGTATAAAAGTGTACATCCAAGAAATCCATATCTTTAACATTAGTCCGATAAGTAAAATCCAATCCAAATGGATTTGATTTTAAACCCATAATGAATTCATCAAATTCCCTTGGACTGCCCCTGCACAAAAACAAAAGATCATCTATGAATCTCTTGTAAACTACCACTTTAATTTTGAAAAAACTTTGCCGTATAAATGAATAAATTTTCAAAAAAACCCATAAACAGAATGGCATAAGATGGTGCAAAACTGGCACTCATTGCCGTTCCCTCTTTTTGTAAGTAATATTTTTTATTGAATTCAAACACATTATGAGTGAGACAAAATTCCACCAATAGAATAATGAAGTGGGTTCTTGGTCCTTCCCCCATAAAGAAATGTATAGCCTCTAAACCCCGTCTCATAGAAATGGATGTGTATAATGACACTACGTCCACACTGGCCCAATAATAATTATCATGCCAAATCTTTCCTTTGAAGCTATCACACACTTCTTTCGTGTTCTTTACATGGGAAGGAATTCTTACCAAATATTCTTTTAGTATCGAATCCAAAAATATACCCACATTCTGTAAAAAAGCCCCTTTTCCCGAGACTATTGGACGTCCAGGTGGATTGGTTAAATCTTTATGTATTTTCGGCAAAATAAAAAATCTGGCATCATTTGGATTTTTTATGTACAGTTTCTTGACATCACTTTGGGAGATATCAGTGGATTGTGGATCCAGTGGAGTTTGTTTTTTCTTGAACCTCCTGCCAACCCCTGTGTTGGGACCTCTTAAATGCTAAGATTCTTCTAACAATGCTCTGGGATCATACTAGGGAACCTCCTGCCAACCCCTGTGATGGGACCTCTTAAATGCTAAGATTCTTCTAACAATGCTCTGGGATCATACTAGGGAACCTCCTGCCAACCCCTGTGATGGGACCTCTTAAATGCTACGATTCTTATTCTTCTAACAATGCTCTGGGATCATACTAGGGAACCTCCTGCCAACCCCTGTGATGGGACCTCTTAAATGCTACGATTCTTCTAACAATGCTCTGGGATCATACTAGGGAACCTCCTGCCAACCCCTGTGATGGGACCTCTTAAATGCTACGATTCTTCTAACAATGCTCTGGGGTCATACTAGGGAACCTCCTGCCAACCCCTGTGATGGGACCTCTTAAATGCTACGATTCTTCTTCTTCTAACAATGCTCTGGGATCATACTAGGGAACCTCCTGCCAACACCTGTGTTGGGACGTCTTAAATGCTACGATTCTTCTAACAATGCTCTGGGATCATACTAGGGAACCTCCTGCCGACCTCTGTTTTGGGCACCCTCAACTATTGACATCTTGAGTTGTTAGGTATGCTTCTAACCACGCTCTTCTCTGTCTGTAGGTGGCTGACCTGAAATGCTTTCACTTCCGGTTGCACTGCTTGATATAATGTGCTGTGCTCCTCATATAGACAGCAGAGACGGTACTACTTTGCATCCTAATTCATGATCTAGAAATCACAGAAACATCTAGAAAGCCTGAACATCTTAAGCATCAAATGTGAGAACTCTTCTATGGTGAACATTAATGGTCAATAGCTCAACTGTGTGAGCATGAATAAGAAGTGAGTTAGCATGTGGGAAGCTATATTCTCCTAGCTTAGTAAACCCCGGTGTGTGCTCTGGCATGAATACTGTGTACCCTTCTGAATGGGGAGAACAAAGGAATCAAAAGCAGCCAAACAGATGACAGAGTACACAGACTCACTCCAGTTATCCAGTTTAGAAGGCTCATGAAGTCAGAAGAACCAGTTTGATTCTGCAATCTTTAATATGCCAAAAATAAGGTGAAAATATCAGAAATTAGTTTAATTTGTTCATTTAGCTTTCTATCAAAAGAGTACTTATTACAAAATCCCCCTGCAACATAAAATCTGAATTTGATTAGTTTATTACCTGCAGTATTTCAAAAGGTGACAAAGTCAGTTGAGTAGACTTTCCTTCAAGCTTCCGGTACTCGGCAATCACAGTTACCGCATCATCCAGACTGAACATTTCAGAGACAAAAATCAGGTACGAAAAGCATTACACTTGGAGTTTCATTTTGTTATGCTGTCTCTTACTAAAAGATTAATATACTTCAGAAATTGAATCTTCAACAGTATATTCTCAAAAAAGTTGCAGTCCTTCAGTTTGTGAGAAGCATATTACAGTTTGTACAAAGGTTTAAAACTGAAAATCAGTACCACAACAGTCTCTATACTGCAGCACACTACACTACACTGAAAGTTTAGCAATGTAGGCATTTACTATAAATCCAAACTTTACACACATGCTTATTCAGTCTCTCTACATCACACAACTTGTATGATTTTCTGGAAGGCTCTACTCAACTTTCTGTACAAAGCCTCCTTATTAAGCACACCATCATCTTCTTCTCAAAATGGTGTTGATGAAGGTGCAGCTGTAAACGGATGACAAAGGCCCTCTCCTCTTCATTCCCTCCTGTCTCCATGATCTTTCCAGTCAACAAAAGTGTAAAACGAACGTTATATACTTACCACGATGATAGATCCTTTTACTAATGTCTTTCTGATATGATCTGTGGATCCTTGAGCCACTTGTCACATCTGACTTGCCTTGAGCCCCTTTAAGAACTTTCCCTCCAATAATGCACTATTTCCCCTAGCTGCCTCAAGGCCTAGGTATAAAAAAACCCTGACTGAATTGTAATAAAGTCAAACAAGGACCGCCAAAATCAGTCAGGCCTTACAAAATAAAGGAAGAGGGAAGAAGGGAAGCTTAATTGGACAGACACGAATGAAAGGATCGATTGTGATGGTAGCCAACATAACCTTTGAATCTTATTGATTCAGTCCATCTGATCCGACCTGTAGATCAGAATCTGAAGCTACTTAATATCCTGGGTGGTATTATGACAGAGACCCTTTAGGACAGAAGCACCATAAAATGCTCCAGCCTGGGAGTGCAGTATGACTTGCACTGTTTGATGACAGTGTGCATGGGAGACAAGATGGCAGCTTCACAAACATCTTCTATCAAAGAACATCTGAAGGCAGCAGAGTGTGCATGGGAGACCAGATGGCAGCTTCACAAACATCTTCTATCAAAGAACATCTGAAGGCAGCAGAGTGTGCATGGCAGACCAGATGGCAGCTTCACAAACATCTTCTATCAAAGAACATCTGAAGGCAGCAGAGTGTGCATGGGAGACCAGATGGCAGCTTCACAAACATCTTCTATCAAAGAACATCTGAAGGCAACAGACTGTGCATGGGAGACAAGATGGCAGCTTCACAAACATCTTCTATCAAAGAACATCTGAAGGCAGCAGAGTGTGCATGGGAGACCAGATGGCAGCTTCACAAACATCTTCTATCAAAGAACATCTGAAGGCAGCAGTGTGTGCATGGGAGACCAGATGGCAGCTTCATAAACATCTTCTATTAAAGAACATCTGAAGACAGCAGAGTGTGCATGGGAGACCAGATAGCAGCTTCACAAACATCTTCTATCAAAGAACATCCGACGGCAGCAGTGTGCGCATGGGAGACAAGATGGCAGCTTCACAAACATCTTCTATCAAAGAACATCTGAAGGTAACAGAGTGTGCATGGGAGACCAGATGGCAGCTTCACAAACATCTTTTATCAAAGAACATCTGAAGGCAGCAGAGTGTGCATGGGAGACCAGATAGCAGCTTCACAAACATTTTCTATCAAAGAACATCTGAAGGCAGCAGAGTGTGCATGGGAGACCAGATGGCAGCTTCACAAACATCTTCTACCAAAAGGAGAGATAACTATCCCAGAGGAGAGTAGCCTCCCAGACATCTCAAATGCGCAGGTGAAAGCTGCTCTCTCTAAAGCTAAAAACACAGCATCAATGGGACTGGATGGTGTCCCCAGCTGTGTGCTACACGAACTCAACGAGGAACTAAACCCGCATATAAGGCAGCTGTTTAATCTTAGCCTTACCACAGGATACGTGCCCAAGGAGTGGCGTACGGCAACTGTGGTCCCACTCCACAAAGGCGGTGCCTCTACGGACCCTGGTAATTACCGCCCCATAAGCTTAACAAGCCTGGTCTGCAAAGCTATGGAGAGGATCATAATGGAACTCATAAACAAAGACATAGGGGACTTGCAGACATTGGACCCGACCCAGTTTGGCTTTGTCAAGGGAAGATCATGCCTTTTGAACTTGGTCGACTTCTTCGAAACAGTCACCAAGGCCATTGATGAGGGAAAGGCAGTCCATACAGCCTACCTTGACCTTGCAAAAGCTTTCGACACAATACCCCACTTGGGTATTATAGAGAAACTTACCAACTTAAATGTAAACCCATATGTCACAAGATGGGTTGCAAACTGGCTAAAGGACAGAACCCACAGGGTTAGAGTTGCTGGCGCCATGTCAGACTCCAAGCCGGTCACAAGTGGTGTCCCACAGGGCTCAGTCCTTGGCCCCCTGTTGTTCGGCATCTACTTCTCAGAAGTACAGGCAAACATAGGAGGACTATGGCTGACAAAGTTTGCAGATGACTGCAAACTGGGCGCCATAGTGGAAAGTACATCGGACACAGATATCCTTCAGAGGGGTCTCACGGAAACTGATAACTGGTGCCAGAGCCATGGCCTGAAGTTAAATGCCAAAAAATGTATAGTCATACCCTTCGGGAAAAACAAGATAACCCCAAGCTACCATATAGGTGGCAATCCATTAAGCTTAGAAGAGGTTATCAGGGACCTGGGGACCCAGGTTGACAGTGACCTTTCTTTTGACACTTACATTGCTAAAGTGGTTAGAAAGACCTTCTACATTGCCCACCTGATCATGAAGGGATTCACATCCAGATCGAGCGAGGTCATTGTTCCCCTGTACTCTTCACTTATCAGACCAATGATAGAGTACACTGCCCCATTCGGGATGTATCTCACCCGACACCTGCAGCAATTGGAGAGACCCCAAAAGTTCCTCACCAAAAGGATAAAGGGACTCCAAAATCTGTCATATGCTGCCAGACTGAAGAAACTCCAGCTCTATTCAGTCGCATACCGCCTGCTCAGAGGTGACCTGTGCCTGACATACAAGGCCATGTCCAACTCGGAATTAATGGACATGCTCCACCTCAAAAAATCTAAATCTACCAGATCCACTAGAGCAAGTGACTTAAACCTTAGCACGGATATAAATAGGACATACTGGAGGGATAGATTTGTCACCCAGAGACTCCCTATGCTGTGGAATAAAATCCCGGACCATGTGAGGCGGAGCACCTCGCTGGCTCTGTTCAAGAGAAATCTTAACCGGTGGATGGGAGATCGTAGGTTTACCCCAGGAATCATCTCTGTGTCACTGCTGGACAGAGGCACGACAAACTAATGGGCACAGTATTTTTTAACATAAGGGGTGGCGTAAGCCACAAAACTTTGGGCTAGGCTTATAAATGCCTTAGGGCAGATAGCCTAGTATAAACCTATGAACCTATGAACATCTGAACATCTGAAGGCAGCAGAGTGTGCATGGGAGACCAGATGGCAGCTTCACAAACATCTTCTATCAAAGAACATCTTAAGGCAGCAGAGTGTGCATGAGAGACCAGATGGCAGCTTCACAAACATCTTCTATCAAAGAACATCTGAAGGCAGCAGTGTGTGCATGGGAGACAAGATGGCAGCTTCACAAACATCTTCTATCAAAGAACATCTGAAGGAAGCAGAGTGTGCATGGGAGACAAGATAGCAGCTTCACAAACATCTTCTATCAAAGAACATCTGAAGGTAGCAGAGTGTGCATGGGAGACAAGATGGCAGCTTCACAAACATCTTCTATCAAAGAACATCTGAAGGCAGCAGAGTGTGCATGGGAGACCAGATGGCAGCTTCACAAACATCTTCTATCAAAGAACATCTGAAGGCAGCAGTAGCGCTCACTACTGCCTGGTGGAATTGGCTCTATGTTTGCCAAGCAAAGGTCTGTTCAGCAAGTCATGACTAAAGGAGATGCATTTTTAGTCACCTGGAGAGGGAAACCTTAGAAACTTGTTGTCTTAACTTTTTAGAAGCAAAGGAAATAACCACTTGTGAATCATTCCTAAGGGTTTTGGTCTGTGAAGATAAAAGTGCAATTGCCTACACAATTCTAATGTGTGGAGAATATATGCTGTCTTGTTAGACTGATTACAAAAGAAGGCTGGAAGATGAATGGTCTGTGATATGTTCCACTTAGAGGCTACTTTAGGAAGGCAGTACGGGTTAGTTCTGAGGGATATCCTAAATTTTTGGATCACTACACAGGGGCTGAGGACAATTGTGCAAGAAGCCCCAGGATCCTTTTAGCAGAAGTAATAGCTCCTTCTAGCAAAAGTAATAGTTACCAAAAGGATAAGAAGGTAGTCATAAGTCTTACCAGACTGACCCAAATCAAGTTCAAAGTAAACAAGATGGAAAGGTAAACACAATTCTTAGCAAAAAGCAAAACATAGGGCTCAAAGACCATGCTCCACTTACCACTTGTGTTTATTTGGACAAACACCGATAAAAATTAAAAAACAAGGAAAGGTCAAGAGCTTTCATCCCTAATACTTGGGGCTTCTTCAGAACCCTGATTACAAAGTTTAATTTCCTTTTATAGCCGCATAATTTCCACAATTAGCCCATTGCTAACAATTTAAAGTCCCAGTATATAAAACGCAAAAACAGATGCTCTAATTAGTAAATATTGAATTTTACAAATAAGAAAAACGAACATATGCCACATCTAAAAAGACAATTAACAAGAGATAAAAATACTATGTGCAAGCAATAAAAAAGAATAAATCTGACAATTCAAAAACAATGAATCGAATCAAACAGGTAAACTCTGTGCAAATGTAAAATATTAATCATAGAAATCCTAAAACAGTGTCACAAACTAAGAGTGCAAAAGTCCTAAGTACTTTGTTAGTGACACCAATCTTTCTCAGTGTGGGAAAAAAAATCTGTCCAAAACCAACAAGTTGCTCACCAACATTATCAAATTTATAAAAATTCTGATGAAGCCTACATTGTCAGTAGGTGAAAGCGCTTAATCTTATTTTTGTACAATAAAAGTTTTACCATTTGGAGTGAACTGTATCATTCGTGACAGTTTGGATTTTGCCACATTGTTTACGCTTTGGCGTTTGGCAGCAGTTTCATACGCCTTGTGGTTCAGTTGTAGTAAATTTATAAAAATGTATTAACAAAGAAAAGAGTATTTCTTGGTAACAACAAAAATAGTTGTATGTCCTTTCCTTGGGGTTTGATTTTTAACAGTGTTTGTCCAAATAAACTGTCCCTTAACGAATTCCTATTAAGTAAGGTTCTAATTGGCAGCTCCTAAAAATATTTCAGCCTTGTGCTCACTAAGCAGTTGTTCTCAAACTCGCACTACATATGGTACTATTGCATATCCATGCAATGCTACAGATGCAACTTCTTATCAATGCAATGTAAAGCTTAAAGATTAATAATGTAAGCTATGTACTATACTGTACTGCATATCTCTGCTTTCATACACGTATCCTTGAATAATGTGTTATGTTTGTGGCGCTAAAAGACTAGTAATGTAACTTTGTACTGTACTGTATTGCATATCTCTGCTTTCATACACGTATCCTTGAATAATGTGTTATGTTATGTTTGTGGCGCTAAAAGACTAGTAATGTAACTTTGTACTGTACTGTATTGCATATCTCTGCTTTCATACACGTATCCTTGAATAATGTGTTATGTTATGTTTGTGGTGCTAAAAGACTAGTAATGTAACTTTGTACTGTACTGTATTGCATATCTCTGCTTTCATACACGTATCCTTGAATAATGTGTTATGTTATGTTTGTGGCGCTAAAAGACTAGTAATGTAACTTTGTACTGTACTGTATTGCATATCTCTGCTTTCATACACGTATCCTTGAATAATGTGTTATGTTATTTTTGTGGCGCTAAAAGACTAGTAATGTAACTTTGTACTGTACTGTATTGCATATCTCTGCTTTCATACACGTATCCTTGAATAATGTGTTATGTTATGTTTGTGGCGCTAAATGACTAGTAATGTAACTTTGTACTATACTGTATTGCATATCTCTGCTTTCATACACGTATCCTTGAATAATGTGTTATGTTATGTTTGTGGCACTAAATGACTAGTAATGTAACTTTGAACTGTACTGTATTACATATCTTTGCTTTCATACACGTATCCTTGAATAATGTGTTATGTTTGTGATGCTAAAAGACTAGTAATGTAACTTTGTACTATACTGTATTGCATATCTCTGCTTTCATACACGTATCCTTGAATAATGTGTTATGTTATGCTTGTGGCGCTAAAAGACTAGTAATGTAACTTATTACTGTATTGCATATCTCTGCTTTCATACACGTATCCTTGAATAATGTGTTGTTATGTTATGTTTTTGGAGCTAAATGACTAGTAATGTAACTTTGTACTGTACTGTATTACATATCTTTGCTTTCATACACGTATCCTTGAATAATGTGTTATGTTTGTGATGCTAAAAGACTAGTAATGTAACTTTGTACTATACTGTATTGCATATCTCTGCTTTCATACACGTATCCTTGAATAATGTGTTATGTTATGCTTGTGGAGCTAAAAGGCTAGTAATGTAACTTATTACTGTATTGCATATCTCTGCTTTCATACACGTATCCTTGAATAATGTGTTATGTTATTTTTGTGGCGCTAAAAGACTAGTAATGTAACTTATTACTGTATTGCATATCTCTGCTTTCATACACGTATCCTTGAATAATGTGTTATGTTATTTTTGTGGCGCTAAAAGACTAGTAATGTAACTTTGTACTGTATTGCATATCTCTGCTTTCATACACGTATCCTTGAATAATGTGTTATGCTATGTTTGTGGCGCTAAATGACTAGTAATGTAACTTTGTACTGTACCATATTACATACCTCTGCTTTCATACACATATCCTTGAATAATGTTATGTTATGTTTGTGGTGCTAAAATAATAGTAATGTAACGTTGTACTGTATTGCATATCTCTGCTTTCATACATGTATCCTTGAATAATGTGTTATGTTATGTTTGTGGCGCTAAATGACTAGTAATGTAACTTTGTACTGTACTGTATTACATATCTCTGCTTTCATACACGTATCCTTGAATAATGTGCTATGTTTGAGGTACTAAAAGACTAGTAATGTAACTTTGTACTGTACTGCATATCTCTTTCATACACGTATCCTTGAATAATGTGTTGTGTTATGTTTGTGGTGCTAAAAGACTAGTAATGTAACTTTGTACTGTACTGTATTGCATATCTCTGCTTTCATACACGTATCCTTGAATAATTTATGTTATGTTTATAGCGCTAAAAGACTAGTAATGTGACTTTGTACTGTATTGCATATCTCTGCTTTCATACACATATCCTTGAATAATGTGTTATGTTTGTGGCGCTAAATGACTAGTGATGTAACTTTGTACTGTACCATATTACATATCTCTGCTTTCATACACATATCCTTGAATAATGTGTTATGTTTGTGGTGCTAAAAGAATAGTAATGTAACTTTGTACTGTATTGCATATCTCTGCTTTCATACACGTATCCTTGAATAATGTGTTATGCTATGTTTGTGGCGCTAAATGACTAGTAATGTAACATTGTTCTGTACCATATTACATACCTCTGCTTTCATACACATATCCTTGAATAATGTTATGTTATGTTTGTGGTGCTAAAAGAATAGTAATGTAACTTTGTATTGTATTGCATAACTCTGCTTTCATACACGTATCCTTGAATAATGTGTTATGTTATGTTTGTGGCGCTAAATGACTAGTAATGTAACTTTGTACTGTACTGTATTACATATCTCTGCTTTCATACACGTATCCTTGAATAATGTGCTATGTTTGTGGTACTAAAAGACTAGTAATATAACTTTGTACTGTATGGCATATCTCTGCTTTCATACACGTATCCTTGAATAATGTGTTATGTTATGTTTGTGGTGCTAAAAGACTAGTAATGTGACTTTGTACTGTACTCTACTGCATATCTCTGCTTTCATACACGTATCCTTGAATAATTTATGTTATGTTTGTGGCGCTAAAAGACTAGTAATGTAACTTTGTACTGTACTGTATTGCATATCTTTGCTTTCATACACGTATCCCTGAATAATGTGTTATGTTTGTGGCGCTAAAAGACTAGTAATGTAACTTTGTGCTGTATTGCATATCTCTGCTTTCATACACGTATCCTTGAATAATGTGTTATGTTATGTTTGTGGCGCTAAATGACTAGTAAGGTAACTTTGTACTGTACATATTACATATCTCTGCTTTCATGCACGTATCCTTGAATAATGTTATGTTTGTGGTGTTAAAAGAATAGTAACGTAACTTTCTACTGTATTGCATATCTCTGCTTTCTTACACGTATCCTTGAATAATGCGTTATGTTATGTTTGTGGTGCTAAAAGAATAGTAATGTAATTTTGTACTGCATTGCATATCTCTGCTTTCATACACGTATCCTTGAATAATGTGTTACGTTTGTGGTACTAAAAGACTAGTAATGTAACTTTGCACTGTACTGTATTGCATATCTCTGCTTTCATACACGTATCCTTGAATAATGTGTTATGTTATGTTTGTGGTGCTAAAAGACTAGTAATGAACTTTGTACTGTTCTCTATTGCATATCTCTGCTTTCATACACGTATCCTTGAATAATGTGCTATGTTATGTTTGTGATGCTAAAAGACTAGTAATGAAACTTTGTACAGTACTGTATTGCATATCTCTGCTTTTTATACACGTATCCTTGAATAATTTATGTTTGTGGCGCTAAAAGACTAGTAATGTAACTTTGTACTGTACTGTATTGCATATTTCTGCTTTCATACACGTATCCTTGAATAATGTGTTATGTTCTGTTTGTGGTGCTAAAAGACTAGTAATGTAATTTTGTACTGTACTGTATTGCATATCTCTGCTTTCATACATGTATCCTTGAATAATGTGTTATGTCATGTTTGTGGTGCTAAAAAACTAGTAATGTAACTTTGTACTGTACTGTATTGCATATCTCTGCCTTCATATACGTATCCTTGAATAATGTCTTATGTTATGTTTGTGGTGCTAAAAGACTCATATTGCATATCTCTGCTTTCATACATGTATCCTTAAATAATGTGTTATGTTTGTGGTGCTAAAAGACTAGTAATGTAACTTTGTACCGTACTGTATTGCATATCTCTGCTTTTATACATGTATCCTTGATTATTATGTTTTTACAATACTTTGTAATATACTGTGGATCTTTTCTCCCTGGGCCTCCCGTGAAAATGATTTTCTAACCCAGTGGACTTTCTCCATCAACAAATGTCAGTAAACAAATAAATAATAAATAATAAGCAAACATGAGTGGTAACTGGAACATGGTCTGTGAGTCCTATGTTTTGTTTTTTGCTAAGAATTGTGATTACCTTTCCATCTTGTTTTACTTTGAACTTCATTCGGGCCTGTCTGCCAAGACTTATGACTATCTTCTGATCCTGGGGCTTTGTCACTATGCGAGGCTGGCTGTTTTACTGGTACTTGTATGTTGCAAGCTTCCACACTGTTTTTTATTTGCCTACCAAAAGGACAGTTTTCCAAGAAATGAACTTTAAAGAAGCAGAAGGAGCTGGCTTGAGGTAGGTTTAGTCAGAGCCTCAAAAACTAGAATCAAGTCTTGGGGGGAACTGGTTCTATGATGGGAGGTTTAAGCAAAAAGTTTCCTCAGAGGAAAGCTTTACAGAGTTTATGAGAAGCAAGCGAGTGTTCCTGGAAACCAGCACAAAACCGATTACAGAAATATGCTGTGTATAAACTGAAGTCGGAACCGAATATGTTTGTAAGGAAATGTAGGATGTTTGAAACCAGGGCTGAAAAGGGGTCAGTGTTGTAAGAGTTGGTCCATGAAACAAACCTCTTCTGCTTCCTACTGTAAGTCTTACAGTAGACTTTTTCTGTGAGGACATTAGAATTCTTACTACCGCCAAATAAAGGGACTTCTTATTAGCCATTACCAAAAATGGCAAAACCAATTTGTTAGTTTCAGACAGTGAAGGTCCAGATTATGCTTTCTGGAGAGATGCGAGATTAGATCCTGTATTGGATTCAAAACTCAGAGGGGGTTCCCTGAGATGAGGACTAGAAAGGGGAACCAAATTTGTCTGTGCCAAAAGGGGGATATGAGGATAACAGTGGTCTCAAACTTCATTGCTTTCTGTATGAATCTTGGAATTAGCAGTAAGGGTGCATAAGCATATTGGAGCCCGGGAGACCATTCCTGGGAAAGACCATCCCTCAGTGATTGTTCCTGAGGTTGGATTATGGTAAAGTAGCTACTGCACTTGATGTTCTCAGGGGAGCAAAAAAATTGCAGCAGGACTGAAAATCTGCCTGATTATTGGGGACTGGTTGAACACTTGTGAGGCACAAGAAGGGATCTGTTGAACCTGTCCACTACACAACTGAGAACTCCCAGGATGTATGTTGCTATGAGAAAGCGGTGCGAGGTCAATGCCAACTGCCAATCCCTTATTGGCTCCTGACATAAAGGGTATGATATGGCCACCCTTGCTTCTTGATGTACCTAATGAAAGTCATGCTGTCTGTTTGGATAGAACTCACATCCTGAAGAAGTCAGTTCTGCAGAGCCTGCAACACAAGAAAAACTGCCCTCAACTCTAGGACATTTATGTGAATGTTGGCCTTGTTGCCATCCATGGACGTTGATCATCATTCTATTGTAATTCCCCCCACTTAGGGAGAAGGTGTCCATGGTCATGGTAGCTACTGTAGAAAGTGGGAGAATGAGTTTGTCAGAGAGGATCATTCAAGAGTGTAGGCAGCAGCGTGTTTTCTGCATGACTCCGTTATAATAATTTGTTTGGAGAGAGGATGCAGATTTGAGACCACTGCGCATGAAAGACCCATTGTAAAATCCTCATATTAAAGCATGCAAAGTGTACCATTAGAATCAATGACACCATTGGCCCCAAGTGTCTAATAACCAAAGCTGCAGTGGGGGGGTGGATGAGGGTTTGCACTGCTGTCTTCTAGCTATGAATTCTGTCCGTCTGAAGGGAACCAAAGACAGTGTAGTGTCTAGATGACATCCTGTGAATATGATTTTATGAACTGGATGAAGTTTAACTTTGGCAGATTTATAGATATTCACAAGGAATAGCACAGCATGAGAAAGTAATCCCTGGCCTCGGTAAGATTCCATCGAGGGGACAACTAGGAGTTAGTTGTCCACATACAGGAATATCTTGTATCCCTGTAGACACAGATGAGCTGTTGTAACAACCATACATTTTGTGAACACCTTGGGGCTATGGTGAGAACAAAGGGCAAGACCCTAAATTAATAATGTTAGTTTCCTATATGGAAGCAAAGGACCCTCCTTGACTCATTCACAATTTTGATGTGAAGATAAGCATCCTGGAGGTCCAGTGAGCACAACTAGTCATTTGTCCTGAGAAAGGGCAGAATCGATTACATTGTGACCATTCTGAACTGGGTTTTTTTGGACATATTGGTTTAGGAGGTCCTGAGTTTTTTTGGAAGCAAAAAAACTTTCAATAAAACCCTCACCCTCTCTGGTTAGGTGGGGCATCTTGGATGGGTCTTTTAGACACTAGCAGAAATCTTTGTCCACCACCTTGCCTGACTGGGGTGAACATCCAGCAATAACTGTTTGGATTTTGGGAGTCAGGAAAAATGGCACTGAATAGCCTCTGGATATTATCCTTCTGACCCATTTGTCCTGCGTGATGGCCTGATATGTTGCTGCGTAGAGGAAGAGACAACACCTGCCTGCCTTCTGAGGGGGGCAGTCGGGCAGGTCTTCAGGGATGTTGAAGTTGCCCGTCAGAAACAGGACCATGATATCACTGGTTCTGTGGACTTCCACAGCCTCTGGGTCAATGTCCACTGAAAACATCACTGCTGCCATGACCTTTCCAGTCAGAAGAATCAAACTGCTGATATCTAGATTTCCTAAACTAGAGTGAACAAGGTCCCTTTTTGGTTCTTGCTATAAGATCTTGGTTTAATGTCAAACTTAACTTTGAAGAGTTCCCTTCTGTACTGTTCACACTTGTGCATACTTTCTTTCACTGATAGGCTGAACAATGAAAACCTGTCAAAGAAGGTGTTGGTGAAGGATGAACTGAGGTGGACCACAAAGTTCAAAGTCATGCCTGACATTTCATTGCTATATCAGTTCCGCCTGTCCTAGCCACTCCATCCACCACATTATGCATGAGGCACATAAAGAGGTTAGCAATCCTGGACAAAGTTGTCAGGGCTGTTTCTAGCTGTATCCTCAACTACTACATTTTGACATGGTCAACCATAAACTCATTAATGTCCTTTCCTCCCTCAACATTAATATCACAACTATTAACTGGTTCCAGAGCTACCTAGCAGATAGGCAACAAGCTGTCTATTGGCAACAATCCCTCTCTCACCTCCTCCCAATCACTATAGGGGTCCCCTCAAGGCTCCATCCTTGGACCACTCCTATTCTCAATCTTTACTAACTAGCTACACTTTGCAACCTCCCATGCCACCACAATTCAATATGCTGATGACTCATCCCTGATCTGCACAGCCCCATCCCTTAAAATCCTCCAAACCCTTACCCAAAATGCCTTCTTATCAGTGGAAACCTGGCTAACCAACTCCCAGCTGATACTAAACCCCAACAAAACTAACCTCTTACTCTTCTGTCCCACTAGGACTGTATCCCCCCCCCCCAATCTTCAACATTTACTCTAAAAACAAAACCATTATAACTCCAATTACCTATACCAAACTACTTGGGATAGTAACTGACAATCTAAAATTTGACCTCCATATAGATCAAACCATCAACAAAGTCCACAAGAAGCTTGGCCACCTACACAGAAATGCCCAGTTTCTAACAACTACTACAAGAATCACCATGGCCAGGACCCACCTGCTATCTACACTTCTATATGCATCCCTTATCCTTATCAACCTTCGTAAATCAGACCTTAACAAGCTTGAAGCCTGCTACAACAAAATAGCTAAATTTGCCAGTAAATCACCATATAGGTCACATCACAGCCAATCCCTCAAACAGCTTGGTTGACTTGAAATCCCGCAACTCCTACACTTTAACCAGTTAAGCCTAGCCCATCAAATTCTACACCACCCAAACAAAACCCTACCCCTCAGAGATCTAATCCAGCTATATTCTGCTCCTAGATCCCTCCGCTCAGACAATAAACATCTACAAGTTACTAGAGCAAAAAACTCAACTGGAGAAGGCCTTTTCTCCAACTATACGTCCAACCTATGGAACACCCTACCTACTATACTCTCCATTACCATATCAAAACAATTCTAAACATTCCTTGAAAAATCATCTAGCAAACTCCTGGTTCTGCCCCTGCATTCCCTTAGGATAGGCCACACCCTAAATACTAACTCACTTTCTAAAACCCTCTGTATATCTGAATATGGCCTTTTTCTAAACTAATATAAGCTAACTGTACCTCCATGATAACAAATTCACTGTATGTATTGCAAATGATACTTGTGCAGCTTTTTTACAGCTGTAATTACCACTAAAAAGTTTTGTTGATATAATTCACATTTAATACTTGTCTGATTTGTTGATTTGTTTTTATGCTAATGTATTACTTGGAGCTTTTCTCCCTGGGCCTCCACTGAAAAAGGGCACATGCCCAGTTGGACTTTCCCGGTAAACAAATGTAAAAATAGAAAATAATAATATAAAAATAAAATAAATACATCAGGGGAGCTTTTAGGGTAGTTAAGACTTGTTGAGTCAAACGTCTCTGAAACAGATTCATATATGTGGCATAATTCAGAGCCCTCATGGCAAAGATACCCAAAGTTTATCTCTACTTCTCCAATCTATCCACTGCCCTAGACTCCTCCTTGGGATGAATACAGGTAAATGGTCAGACAGCTCTCGCTTGGCCAATGCCACTATGGTTGGGGACTTTGCCCGCTGCTGCTTGTCCTTGGTGGTGGTGGTGGTGGGGATCAAAGTATTTTTATCACATTTCCAGGGGACTACCTCACAGGTATTAGATTCCTGCCATGACCTCCTAACTGATAGCTCATTCAACTTATCAGCCAGAGGAATCTGTCAGGACGTAGATGGGACTGAACCATAAGCTTCAAAAACTACCACCTCATCCGAGAGGAAGAATTAGTGGGCCAAGATTCCCTTTACTGCATAAGCTCTAAAATCTCACCAAATGAGATGTCTTCAAGAGGGGACTGGGGATCTCTCTTTGTTCTTGGAGTTGGTATCTGATGTTGGTGACTCTGACAGGGATTCAGTTTGCTTCCTTTTGCATGTCCCTTTTTCGATTACATCAGGGAAAGTGTACCCACTGATATCAGATGGGAGGGATGCAAGATGGAGTGGGAGTCTTTGAACAGAGCTGTCTCCAAGGGTGACCTGAAATGTCACTCTTTTAGGAGATGCAATTATCCCTTCTAACTCTTAAAAGGCCAACTCAACTTCCATTTGAAAACAGGACAACACCCCAGACATTGGTTCCACTCCCCCTTCAAGAAAATGACTGGGAGTCAAGGACAGGATTCTGGTAGCTAAGAAGGTGGACAGCCTCAAGGAGTAGATTGCAACTGATGACACAAAGACTGAGGTCTCCAGAACCATCAGCAGAGCCCTGAGGATTGTTCCAAAGCCCCATGCTCGAGTTCCAGACTTTAAGAATGCATTGGCTCTGATAAAATCAGGAATGAATGCATCAGATCGAAAACCACAAGGGTTGTCGCCAAAGGTGTTGGCACCAAGGCAACAGGTCCTGGGAGGAAGGTTGGCACTGACACCAACATAGCCAAGCAGCAGATCAGGGAAGGAAGTAATATAGTGGGCGTCTGGGTAGACCTGACTACCTTTGGAGCTAAAGGACACAGAAGGACTCCCATCTGAATCTGCGTCTTA
The DNA here is from genome assembly GCF_019279795.1 of Protopterus annectens. Classification (NCBI taxonomy): domain Eukaryota; kingdom Metazoa; phylum Chordata; order Ceratodontiformes; family Protopteridae; genus Protopterus; species Protopterus annectens. The sequence goes on along the minus strand of NC_056733.1, from coordinate 932,825,138 downwards.
AGGAAGCTTTGCATCAGACAATCCAAGTCTATTTCTGAAGTGCTTTTGGATGACCTGAAGTATTTAAGACATTGCTGAGGAAAGTGTAGACTAAGGGCGATGTTCCGGGTTTTCTAAAGACCTTTATTTCTTTGGAGAGTCTGGCATTAAAACTGGATGGAATGGCTCTTGTTCCAGATGTAGGGTGTAATAAGGAGTCTGTGCCTGCCATGGATATGTCGCACATCTGGGTTTTTGGTGCTGAGGTAGGAACCAAAGACTCTGATGGTCTCTTTCTGGTCTCAGATTCCTTATGTTTTGAAGTTTTCTCTGCTGATTTTTTAGACTTTGCCAACTAGTTTTCTATGCTGATTTCTTAGACTTTGCCAACTTCAGATCCGTTAGCAACAGACCTTTCAAAATAAACTTATTTCTTCTCCTGGCTAGGGCTCCAGGGCTGAAATCAGCGCAAAATTCCCAATACACACAGAAGTTTAGTACCCATTATGCCAACCTCCCATCCATAGGTTAGCACTAGGCTAATTGCCTTTGTGGGCCATTTTAAGCCTAGCCATTTACCCCATCTGAGAATCAAACCCTGGACCTTGTGTTTGCAAGGAAAACACTTTAATCATTATACCAACCTCCCATCCACACAGACCACACAGAAGCTGTGTGTGTCTTGGGAGGTGGGGATCTTGTGTCCGCATATCAAACACTTCCTAAAGCTGCTTTGCTTATCCTTATTCATAACTTCACAGACACACAAGTACAATAAGTCAACAGTCAAAAACAATTTGCATAAACATCAGTAGCAACTCCAGACTGCTGTTAATTGCTTGCCCAATGCACCATTCAAACACTGTAACTACCTAAACTACTCAAGTATTTCAACTACATAAATTATCAACTATTCTATAAAGGAAAATCCTCAAGGACAACAGCGGGAAAAGGAGCTGAAGTTCAACATCGACAAGAAAAAATCTTCTCTCTATAATAAGAAAAAACAGATTAATGATAATGAAGAAAGAGATATCAACATGCAAAAACGAGGTGGAGCACTTAGGTGAGGAATGGAGATCGACTTCTTATCCCTGCGGTGGTAAACAAGATCTGCGGTAAGTAGGGGAACTGGTGCATTACGGGAAGGAAACTTCTTAAAGAAGTTTGAGGCTGGAGCACTAATGCTGTAGCGCTGGATCTGGCAAGTGGCTCAAGGACCTTCAGGTCAGATTGGATGGACTGAATATCATTAGGTACACTGTGCCTGCAGTGACTCGATCTTATCACTCAAAATGGAAATCTGCTAAACTTCCTTTCCAAAAGTAAGGGTACTCAGATGAAGAATTCATAGCAATTCAATTAGGCCTCCTCAATCCCACCCCTTTCCTGCAATGTTCTCATCACTAGAGAAGAATCTTCAGAAATAAAAGGTCAAGTCTTATACAAAAGGAAAGCAGAAACCAGGTAGGGAGAGTAATTTAAATAAAAAGGTTCAATAAACCATACACAAAAAGAGATCACCATATGCATGAATGGTGTGTGGGTTGCTGTGCTGCTAAATGATGTGCCCTTAAGGATGTGTGGTTGCAGTGTGTGCAGTGCAAAAGAAATAAAAGTTACATGAAGTGTTTTTTTTTTGCTTTATTTTATCACACTGGCACTGGTGACTTCACACTTCCTCTAAAACCAGTTTGTGTTGTTACCATCCGTGACATTCCCAGGCACTGTGACAATTCACTAAAGTGCCTCACATCAGAAGGCTGATGGGTCTTACTTCTATGACAGTTTATATACATGGGAGGCCCAACCCTGTTTAAAAGTTCGAATGACAGCCAGACACCAAACAACCTTATGTCAGACAGACCATGAGAGAAGCAGTCATACTGTCTTAGCTGGCTTTTTTTTCTTAATTTTACCTCCCCTGTTGACATGGTCAGCTGGCATTTTGAGAGTAGGTAGAAGTGCAATGGCACCTCAAAGGAAATGCTTTCATGTTTGGGTTGAATGCACCCTCAAAAACTGCTCCTCTGCAACTGTACCACCATTGGCCTGTGTGTCATATATCCACGTGGTTCCCCACACATCCCCACATCCTTCAACCTGCCAGCTCAAAATAGTACCCAAAGGCTCATCATTAGTCCAGAGATAGTGGCAACAGCATGAAATGCTAATGGTCCTGTGTTCAATTCCCACACTAGGGTCTAACACTTTCCTCTCATATTCCATGATTTAAAGAATGCATAACCAAACGCTTTCTACTGCATTTGCGCAGGTCCATAAATCTGACCTTAAAACTGCCATGCTAAAAGGGATACTAGAACTCTACTGTGCAGAAGTTCATAAGAGCTCAGAATGCTGTGTGTCCTGGGCTCAAGTTCCAGAGTAGGACCTACATTTTCCTTCAGTATTCCACAATTCGAACAATGCTTAACCAGAGGCTTTATACTACAAATTATAATGGGCCACATGCAGAAGAAATAGAAAACATAGCTCAGGAAATGCAAGGAAGATGCAGCATTTTAGAATGTTAATCCACAGAGATCTAGGAACAATCATTCTAGAAGCTCTTCTGAACATTTATGGGAAGTCTCTGGCAGTGGGTTTTCCAAAGAGGAATGCATAGCAATTTTGCAGATGCAGATTCTGTAGCAAGTGAAAATATACCATAGATGTCTGAATACAGATTACTACATGATAGATGAAGTATGGACTGTTAATCGGAAGGGTTTTCAGTATTGCTTAGCACCACAGTGGTGCCTACACAAATAGATAGCGATAAAAACAGATTAGAAGAAAAATATGTTACGGAGTGTCCTATTAAAAACCCAGTCTAGTTTTGGAGGCAATGTCTAGGCAGCAATGCTTAAAAAAAGTAGGGTGCTAGTCCAGCTGAAACATCAGAGATATCATAGGCAGGAACCCCTTTAAAGCAGGTAGAAATGAACAAATGGGGTTTTACATCCAAACGTAAGCATGTAATACAAGTCAGCCAACTAGCTAACTACAGTTTGCTTCGTAAAAAGGAACCTGCATAGCCCTTTGTAATGGGAAAAAGACTGACTAGATTTTGCGTAAGCAGCCATCAGATTAATACAGTAAGACAAAGCTCATATGACATCAAGTTTGTGCAAGAGAATTTAAGCTGCTTAATCAGTGTTGAAAACTGTCCAACAAATGCAAAGTAGTATGACTGAGAATCTTATTTTTCTTCTTTTGGCTTTTCCCGGTTAGGGGTCGCCACAGCGGATCACCTTGCCCGCTCATGATTGGCAGTGGAGTTTTATGGTGTCGAGTTGCCAGCCCGGCGCCCAATCTTCCACAGACGGCACACACACGCACACACTCACACCCAGGGCCAACTTAGAGTGTCCAATCCACCTACAGCATGTCTGTGGGATGTGGGAGGAAACCCACGCGACCACAGGGAGGACATGCAGACTCCCCACAGAAGGCACCTCAGCCGAGGATCGAACCAGAGAACCTCTTGCTGTGAGGCGAGAAGTATGACTGAGAATAAATTCCAAAAAAACACCTTAGAAAGGAATTTGGGGTTTGTGTAAATACACAGTCTGTCCTTATGAAGGATACGGCATACCGTTTCACCCTACAGGACCTGTAGTACAGATATCCTCTTGGCTAAAACAACAGCTATGAAGAATGGACATATTTCAACATTAAAGTTACAGGAAGAAAAGCAGAAATATGCTTAAAGTGAGGAACAATCAGTTTAAAACAAAATTAAGGTCCCAAAGGAAGGCACAATTCCAAAATGGGGACCAAAGATGCAGGTCATCTTGAAGGATTAGTTTAGAAAATGGGAGTTCACTGAAGACTGCGCCACAGATGGGCACGTGAAAGATGAAAAGAGTGGAATCATAAAGTTAATGGAAGCATGCTTCAAACCTATACTAGATGAGGCACAATACTCCCAAATCAGGAGTGGGCAGCAAGACGTAAAAAGCCTCAAGTACTCCCAAATCAGGAGTGGGCAGCAAGAAGTACAAAGCCTCAAGTACTCCCAAATCAGGAGTGGGTAGCAAGAAGTAAAAAGCCTCAAGTACTCCCAGATCAGGAGTGGGTAGCAAGAAGTAAAAAGCCTCAAGTACTCCCAAATCAGGAGTGGGTAGCAAGAAGTAAAAAGCCTGAAATATATCCAAATCAGGAGTGGGTAGCAAGAAGTAAAAATCCTCAAGTACTCCCAACTCAGGAGTGGGTAGCAAGAAGTAAAAAGCCTCAAGTACTCCCAAATCAGGAGTGGGTAGCAAGAAGTAAAAAGCCTGAAATATATCCAAATCAGGAGTGGGTAGCAAGAAGTAAAAATCCTCAAGTACTCCCAACTCAGGAGTGGGTAGCAAGAAGTAAAAAGCCTCAAGTACTCCCAAATCAGGAGTGGGTAGCAAGAAGTACAAAGCCTCAAGTACTCCCAAATCAGGAGTGGGTATCAAGAAGTAAAAAGCCTCAAGTACTCCCAACTCAGGTGTGGGTACCAAGAAGTACAAAGCCTCAAGTACTCCCAACTCAGAAGTGGGTAGCAAGAAGTACAAAGCCTCAAGTACTCCCAAATCAGGAATGGGTAGCAAGAAGTACAAAGCCTCAAGTACTCCCAAACCAGGAGTGGGTAGCAAGAAGTACAAAATCTCAAGTACTCCCAAATCAGGAGTGGGTAGCAAGAAGTACAAAGCCTCAAGTACTCCCAATCAGGAGTGGGTAGCAAAAAGTAAAAAGCCTCAAGTACTCCCAAATCAGGAGTGGGTAGCAAGAAGTACAAAGCCTCAAGTACTCCCAAACCAGGAGTGGGTAGCAAGAAGTACAAAATCTCAAGTACTCCCAAATCAGGAGTGGGGAGCAAAAAGTAAAAAGTCTCAAGTACTCCCAAATCAGGAGTGGGTAGCAAGAAGTAAAAAGCATCAAGTACTTCCAACTCAGAAGTGGGTAGCAAGAAGTACAAAGCCTCAAGTACTCCCAACTCAGAAGTGGGTAGCAAGAAGCACAAAGCCTCAAGTACTCCCAAATCAGGAGTGGGTAGCAAGAAGTACAAAGCTTCAAGTACTCCCAAATCAAGAGCGGGTAACAAGAAGTACAAAGACTCAAGTACTCACAAATCAGGAATGGGTAGCAAGAAGTACAAAGCCTCAAGTACTCCCAAATCAGGAGTGGGTAGCAAGAAGTACAAAGCCTCAAGTACTCCCAAATCAGAAGTGGGTAGCAAGAAGTAAAAAGCCTCAAGTACTCCCAAATCAAGAGTGGGTAGCAAGAAGTACAAAGCCCCAAGTACTCCCAAATCAGGAGTGGGTGGCAAGAAGTACAAAGCTTCAAGTACTCCCAAATCAAGAGCGGGTAGCAAGAAGTACAAAGACTCAAGTACTCACAAATCAGGAATGGGTAGCAAGAAGTACAAAGCCTCAAGTACTCCCAAATCAGGAGTGGGTAGCAAGAAGTACAAACCCCCAAGTACTCCCAAATCAGGAGTGGGTGGCAAGAAGTACAAAGCCTCAAGTACTCCCAAATCAGAAGTGGGTAGCAAGAAGTAAAAAGCCTCAAGTACTCCCAAATCAAGAGTGGATAGCAAGAAGTAAAAAGCTTCAAGTACTCCCAAATCAGGAGTGGGTAGCAGAAAGTAAAATGCCTCAAGAACTAACAGCAAAGTGTTTCCTGTTCTTCAATATGTGGCTCTATATTCAATTTTTTTTCAAAGTCAGAAGTACTGAAACCTTGTTCAAAAGCCCATACCTAGAGACCATTACAGCATGGACAGCTAGACATACAGTTGTAGCATCCCCTGCCATAAACAAACTTTACAACAAAAGGAAGAAACTGTTGCAGAAAAGAAGAAAATCCCAGGATGCATAAAACTCCCTTACCAGTCTCAGTATGAAACTGAGATCCCTCATAAAATCCACCAAAGCTAGTTATGAAAATAAAATTGCCAAAGATTCCAAAGACAACCAACAAGGCATTCTACAACTATGTCAAGACTCTAAATGGCAATGTTCAGATCTGCTCTGAGCTAAAACAGAATGGCATTAAATATACTGATCCCAAGGATATTGCCAATATCCTGGCAGATCGATTCAGTGCCAACTTCACCCCCCTCACCCCCCTAAATGGCCCATCTCAATACCGGAAGATTGACAAATTTCGGTAATAACGGCCACACAGGTAAAGAAAACACTCTCCAAAGCGAAGAATACAGCATCCATGGGACCAGATGACATCCCAGGTAGTGTACTACATGAACTACAATATAAACTGGCACCTCACCTAAGTGTCATGTTTAATCATAGTCTTGCCTCAGGTTTTGTGCCCACTGAGTGACGCAGACCTACAGTTATCTCACTCCACAAGGGGGGATCCACCTTGGATCCCGGAAACCACCGTCCCATCAGTCTGGTGAGCCTTATCTGCAAGCCCATGGAGCGTATTATCATGGAACTTATAAACAAAGACATTGGCAACCTTCAAACACTGGACCCCACATAGCTTGGGTTCGTGAAGGGCCGATCTTGTCTCCTGAACCTGATTGACTTCTTCGAATCAGTCTCCAGAGCCATGGACAAGGGTAAGGTGGTCCACAAAGCCTATCTAGACCTTGTCAATGCCTTTGACACCATCCCACACTCTGGAATCATAGATAAACTTACTAAGCTGGGCATTAATCCCTACGTCACCCAATGGGTTGCTAACTGGCTTACTGATGGAACCCACACTGTAAAAGTAGCCGACTCCAAATCCAGCTCCAGACAAGTGACAAGTGGAGTACCTCAGGGTTCAGTCCTGGTTTGGTATCTACTTCTCTGAAGTACAGGCCAACACTAAGGGACTCTGGCTAAGAAAGTTCGCAGATGACTGCAAACTGGGAGCCATTACTGAATCCCCAAATGATGTGGATACTCTACAAAAGGGCCTTACAGAAACAGATGCTTGGTGCCACAGCCATGGGCTCAAGCTCAATGCCAAGAAATGTACAGTTATCCCCTTTGGGAAAAAACATGTACCCGTGAATTACCACATAGGTGGCAGTACACTAAACACCGAAAGTGTGATAAGAAACTTAGGGACAGAGGTGGACAGTGGTCTCACCTTCGATAACCACATTGCCACAACAGTCAGGAAATCCTTCTGTGTGGCACACCTCATCACTAAGGGCTTTTCATCCAGAAAAAAGGAGGTCATTGTCCCACCGTACTCATCCCTCATTAGACCCATTACAGAATACAATGCCTCGTTTGGTATGTACCTCTCAAGACATCTGCAACAACTAGAAAGGCCGCAGAAATATCTCACTAAAAGAATCACAGGCCTAAAGCAGATGCCCTACACTGACCGCCTTAAAAAACCCCAGCTATACTCTGTCGCACATCATCTACTCAGAGGCGATCTCTGCTTAACATACAAGGCCATGTCAAACCCACAGCTGTTGGAGATGCTACACTTAAAGAAATCCCAATCCCTCAGAGCCACACGCTCCAGGGATCTAAACCTTGTCATCACAATAAACAAAACATGCTGGAGGGATAGGTTCCTCACCCAGAGACTCCCCAGACTCTGGAATAGATTGCCCGTACATGTCAAGCAGAATGCCTCTTTGGTCCTCTTCAAAAGGAACCTTGATGACTGAATGGGAGAAAGGAAATTCACCCTGGGGGATCACGTCAGTTGCCCTGCTAGACAGGGGTCCAGGGAAGTAAATAGTGTGGGAAAAAATAGCCAGGGAATTGTTATGGCTAGGCTTGTATAGGCCCCTAGGGCTGATAGGTTCATAGGTTGGTACTAGGCTACGAACCTATAAAGGATTTGTCAAGGAAGACGACATCTTTTGAAACAGAGGTATTTTCAGAATTATGTTTTAATCTATTTCTCCACAACTGCCTATTAACCATCAGCCCAGACTCCCTCAGGTGCAATCATACAGGCAGTCATCAGGGGGTTTTGTGATCAAGTCTCCAACTCTGTCCAGCTGGAGGCTGATGTAAGCACCCGCATCACAGCAAAGGCATCCTATGCTCTCCTTTGGTGTGTATGTGCTCCACACATCTATGAGGGCTGCAATCACCAGATTAAAATGCAACCCCATGCCCTCTGGTCCTGCAGCCACTGATATCATGCAAACTCTGCTTGCTTAACACAGGAGCAATTTCACAGGACCATTTCCCTCCTCCATGATGGGAGATGGAGTATGAGCTATTTACTCCTACTCGCCTTTGCCAAGTGCGTCCAGTGTCTGAGCTGACAGTCAAACTTGGGTTATGTGCACTCCAGTCATGGCTTCATTCTCTCCTGTCTATCTGATGAATCTGGGCATCTTGGGGCAATGTAGCAATTGCCTCACGTACACAGACAACCCTCTCCTCCTACCACCCATCACCACAACCTGTGAGAGATGCACTTATCTAGCCAAACTGGAGATAAAGCTCTCTCCAACCACGACTGAACTTGACAGTCAAGAAGAGAAGGTAAACACTTGCACCACACCATTCTCATCACATAGACCCACTAAACCTACACCACCAAAATCCACACACAGAAAAACAAAAACATTCGTGGAGGCTCTCAATAATAATCCGCTCAAGCAACAGAGACCTCCAAAGTAGAAATGCAAGAAACCTCCACCCCCAACACAACTCAAATGAGACACAGCCCACAGACTCAGTGTGCCAATAAATTGCAGTCCATAAGGCAAAACAACATACCCAACACACTAGTCATAGGTGACTCTATAGTCAGGCACACTGATGTCCCACTCACTAGGCTACACAAGGAGAAGGTTACTGTCAACTGCCTGTTGAGTGCCAGGATCCGCCACATAACCCACACACTAAGGTCACTCCACAACAAGTACAAATATGACTCTGTCATTGTCCATGTTGGTGTGAACGACCTGAGACTTGCCTCCCTGGACTACATGAAAAGAGACATGGAACAGCTCTCTGATCTTGTAGCCCAGGCAGGAATGACCCTAGCCCTGAGTAGCATCCTGCCATCGGCCAGAATAATACCACATTACAAGGACAAAATGACTGACTTCAACAATTGGCTAAACTTCTAGTATGATTCTAAGGGTATCCAGTATCTATCTGCCTCGGATGACATGGTCGATAGATCACGATGCCTTGCCAGAGATGGACTGCACCTGTTGCCCCTGGGATTCCGGATACTGGCTAAGGGTCTTGCCGCCCCTATACTGCCTTTTTTAGGCAAGGTTCAAATGACAAATTCACCACCATAATAGGAACAGGCAAGCAAAAACTGAGGGTAATGCTACTCAATGCTAGAAGTCTAAATCTCAAAATGCACTCACTCGAGGCCCTCCTTAAAATGGAGAACATTGATATCTGTGCAGTGACTGAGATCTGGTTCAAGGCTTTAGAGAGCACTCCTGCATTACCAGGCTATAACTCATACCACACTTTTCAGCCATCTAACCTGGACCAGAACACCAAAGGTGGAGGTGTGTCCATATTCATTAAGGATATTCACACCTCCAAGCTAGTCGTGCAGCATAATGCATCCGAGGTTATCCAAGTGCAACTAACTCTGGGTAAAACTGCAATCCAAATTGTAGCTTGCTACAGATCCCTCACCATGCCCCAGGATTCCAACTCCACTTTTCTTGATATACTAGAAAATATGAGGGTTCAAACAAACACCCTAATAATGGACGATTTCAACTACCCCACCATTAACTGGGAAAACTATTCATGTACCAACTCCTTTGCTCAACGCTTTCCGGAATTCATAAATTCCAGTGCCCTGGATCAACTTATCTACACCCCCACCAGGGGCAGCAGTATCCTAGACCTAGTCATTACCAACATGCGTGACTGCTGTTCCACACCAGAAGTCAACTCCTAGTTGGTCAGATCCGACCATAAGCTAATCACCCTAAATATCCGCATCCTGCCCCCACCCACCATTAAGGAAACCACGGTAAAAAAATTCTCCAAAGCCAACTTCATGCTTCTTACGACAGAAGTGGTGAACTTCATGACACCCATGCAGATGAAAATACAGTTACGACTGAGGAATCCTGCACAAATGCACTCTATAAGCACTTACACGAGTGCAAGGATTGTGCTATCCCTAACAGATCCTCAAAATAAATAAATAAATAAATAAATCTGGTGGTCCCCTGCCATAAACAAACTCTACAAACAGAATGAAGAAATTGTTGAAAAAGAGAGTAAAATCCCATGAGTGGAGGAGCTCCCTGGTCAACCTCAGTAAGAAGCTGAGATCCCTTATAAGATCCTCCAAAGTTAGCTACGAAAACAAAATCGCCACTGATTCTAAGGGCAACCACAAAGCATTCTATAGCTATGACACCCAGATCTGCTTTGAGTTACAGCACAATGGCATGAAAATTACAGAACCAACTGATATTTTCAACATCCTGGCAGACAGGTTCAGTGCTAACTTTACCCCCCTCCAAACCCCACTAAAGGGCCCATAGCTATTCAGGAAGAATGCAGAGTCCCTGTAATCACATCTATGCAGGTAAAAGCTGCACTCTCTAAAACCAAAAACACAGCACCCATGGGACCAGACAACATCCCAGGCTACGTTTTACACAAACTTCAGAATGAACTGGCTCCCCACCTAAGCACCATGTTCAATCATAGTCTCACATCAGGTGTTGGGCCCACTGAATGGCGCACAGCAACAGATATCCCACTCCACAAAGGGGGAGCCACCACTGATCATGGGAACTATTGCGCTATTAGCCTGACGAGCCTGGTCTGCAAGGCCATGGAACATATCATCATGGAACTCATAAAGAAAGACATTGGTAACCTACAAACTCTGGATCCCACCCAGCTTGGGTTTGTGAAAGGCAGATTATGCCTTCTGAACCTGATCGACTTTTTGAGGCAGTCACCAAAGCTGTAGACGAGGGTAAGGTGGTTCACACAGCCTACCTTGACCTCGCCAAGGCTTTCAACACCAACCCCCATTCTGGAATTATAGCTAAACTCACTAAACTAGATATAAATCCCTACGTCTCAAGATGGGTTGCCAACTGGCTCACTGACAGAACCCACACTGTAAAAGTTGCAGACTCCAAATCTGACTTCAAACCAGTGACAAGTGGAGTACCACAGGGTTCAGTCCTGGGACCACTCCTGTTGGGTATCTACTTCTCTGAAGTACAGGCTAACACAGAAGGCCTCTGGCTAACGAAGTTCGCAGATGACTGCAAACTAGGAGCCACAGTCGAGTCCCCAAATGATATGGACATCCTACAGAAGGGCCTCACTGAGACAGATGCCTGGTGTCAGAGACATGGCCTCAAGCTCAATGCCAAAAAGTGCACCGTCTTCCCTTTGGTAAAAACTTTGTACCCATGAACTACCACATAACCAGCAGTCTACTTAACGCCAAATGTGTGATAAGAGATCTTGGGACCCAGGTGGACAGTAGTCTCTCCTTTGATAATCACATCGCCACAGTAGTCAGGAAATGCTTCCATGTGGCACACCTCATCACAAAAGGGTTCTCATCCAGGAAAAAAGAGGTCATTGTTCCCCTCTACTAGACACTCATTAGACCCATTATAAAGTACAACGCCCCTTTTGGAATGTACCTCACATGACATCTGCAGCAGCTGGAAAGGCCACAGAAGTACCTCACAAAGAGGGTTATTGGCCACAAACAGATGCCCTACACTGACCGGCTCAAAAAACTCCAGCTTTACTCTGTAGCATATCGCCTACTCCGAGGAGATCTCTGCCTAACATATAAAGCTATGTTAAACCCAGAGCTGTTGGACATGCCACACCTAAAGAAATCCCAATCCCTCAGAGCTACATGCTCTAGGGACCTAAACCTTGTCACCACAATAAACAGGACATGCTGGAGGGATAGATTCCTGACCCAGAGACTTCCTATACTCTGGAACAAGCTACCCATCTATGTCAAGCAAAGTTCCTCATTAGCACTCTTCAAGGAAAAACCTTGATGAGTGGATGGAAATAGGAAATACACCCCGGGGATCACTTCTGTGGCTCTGCTCGACAGGGGCACAGGAAATTAACTTTCTTGGGTGGCGTAAGCCAGGAAGCCTTGTTGGTAGTATCCTTGACATATAGTGAAGCACAGCAAGCCACATTTTTCAGTCCCAAAGTGGATGAAAGAAGGTCACAGCTGGGGAACTCCTGCTGTTTTTTAACAGGATCTTCAATGTGAGAGGAAGAGGAAGGAAGGTGAAGGCAAACAGTTATGTACTCACCATTACGCTAGATGTATGTAGTCCATCTCGCCTCACATTCTTCACTTGTGGGTTCGGAGCCGAATGTCGGCTCAGACTCGGCCCATCTACTAGCTCAAAAGTCTTTGATTGGCTGGGCTAAGATGGTATCCCACAATACACTGCTCCACATCCCCAGATCTAGTTTGCTGCCAACAGAAAAATCATATCTATCGCCCAAACACACACACACATACTCATGACAATGAAGTCCAACAAATTGTTCAACGGGACTAGTGACAAGAGGTATACCAGGGGATCCTCCAAATCCTCCAGGCGTGGGGGACGGTGGGTGTGTAATGAAGAATGTAAGGCGAGATGGACTACATACATCTAGCATTATGGTGAGTACATAAGTAATTGATGTTATGTAGTCCTATCTCGCCTACATTCTTCACTTGTGGGATAGCGTCCCTAGCACCTACATCCTGGGTGGCTCAATGGAAAATACTCCTGAGTACTGTGGAGCCAAAAGATGACCTACCCCTGGACACCACATCCAATTTGTAATGGGAAACAAACGTATGAGGAGAAGCCCATGTTGCAGCCGCACATATATCATCCATGGATAACCTAGCCTGAAAGGCCGTGGAAGTGGAAACTGCTCTGGTAGAGTGTGCTCTGACTGGAAAAGGCAGGCTCTTTCCCCCTGCCTGGTAAACAAAGGAGATGCAACCAGCTATCCACCTAGCAATGGTGACTTTGGAGACCGCAGACTCCAAGCGATTTTCCGAGAACAAAACGAAGAGCTGGTCTGACTTCCGCCATTCTGTAGTCCTGTGTAGATAAAAGCGTAGTTGCCAATGAACATCCAACAGGTGAAACTGGTACTCTGCCTTATTAGAGAAGTTGGGGAAGAAAACCGGCAGCTCAATGGACTGATTAATATTAGATAAAGAGGCCACCTTGGGAAGAAATGACGGGTTTGGTCTGTGAGAGACTCTGTCTTTATGGAATATCAAATATGGGGGCTTGACTGATAGGGCCTGGAGTTCTGATACTCTTCTGGCCGATGTAATAGCTATCAGAAAGGCAGATTTCCACGTAAGGAATTTTAAATCGCAGGAAGCCGCGGGCTCAAAAGGTGGGAGAGTGAGGGCCTGCAGAACAAAATTGAGGTCCCAGGGCATAACAGGCTGAGATACATGGGGACGAAGGAGAAGAGTACCTTTCATGAAAGGTCTACACAGCCTGTGTGCCATTAAGCTAGGTTCATAAGCCACATGATAATTAGAAATAGCCGCTAGCTGAACTTTGATGGTGGCTGAGGCAGACCATTGGTAGAATAAATGAGACAAAAATTCCAAAACAGAGTCAATGGGAGCCATGAAGGGGTCAATACCTTTCAACTGGGCCCATATTGAAAACCTTTTCCACTTGCTAGAGTAGATCTTCCTAGTGGACGGCTTATGAGAGGACGAAAGAATATGGACTACATCAGGAGAAAAATCGTGACATCTGACTACGGATGGAAGTGAAGTAGCCAGGCGGTCAGCCGGAGTATCTCCAGGGAATAGTGGAGCTGTCCCGACATATGTGTCAGCAAGTCTGGATGAGGGTCCAGAGTCCAAGGAGCATCCACGATGTAAGGTTGAAGGAAGGGGAACCATACTTGTCGAGGCCAGTGTGGCGCGATCAGAATCAATCTGCTTCCCAAGGATAGCGCTTTCTGGATCACCCTCGAGATAAGGGGGAAAGGAGGGAAAGCATACAGCAGACCCGAGGGCCAATTGTGCGCCAGAGCGTCCCTTGGAGATCCCCCTGGTGGGGGGATCAGCGAGAAGTCGTCGCTGCATTTCGCATTGAGAGGGCTGGCAAAAAGGTCGCAGCAAGGTTGACCCCATTTGCTGAATATGCTGTCCGCCACCTGGCAGTTCAGGGACCACTCGTAGGGCATGAGGATTTCCCTGCTTAGCCGGTCTGCGATCACATTGGTTTTCCCCGGGATGTGCGTTGCCACCAAGGCCCACTGGGAAGCTGTCGCCCAATTACACTCTCATGGCCTCCCTGCATAGTGGGTACGATCTGGTTCCTCCTTGTTTGTTGAGATAACACACTACTGACATATTGTCCGAATGTATCGCAATAGTCCCTAAGGGGAGGACATCTTGAAGCGTCTGCAACGCTAGGAGCACCGCCCTCATCTCCAGGACATTTATGTGCAAGTCTATCTCGTGCTCTTGCCATGTGCCATGGACCATCCTGCCGAGATAATGCCCCCCCCCTACCCTATCCGGGAGGCGTACGTGGTCACTGTGGCTACCAGGTTGGGTGAAACAAAGGGTTTCCCTACGTCTAAATTGTTGGTGCATAGCCACCAACTGAGGTCCTGCTTGCATTTGCCTGTGATTAAGATTGGATGGGATAGTGGTAGTCTTTGAAAGGACCATTGGGCGAATAGGAGCCACTGTAGGATCTTCATATGCAACCTCGCTAACGGGACCATCATGATAGTGGATGCCATTGTCCCCAGTAACTGAAGCAATAGTTTTGCCCTCACGTGTGTCAGAGGCATCATCCTCCGAACTTGTCGTTGTAACCCTGTGATCCTTTCCATAGGTAGGAACGCTCTCAACCGAATAGTGTCCAACTCTGCTCCTATAAATAAGACATGCTGTGAGGGTAGCAAGGCAGATTTTTTCCAGCTTATTGTGATGCCTAACTGGTGAAAAAGATCGACAACAGTATCTCTGTTTTGAAGAAGTAGATGCTTGGTGGGGGCGGATAGGAGCCAGTCGTCCAGGTAAGGAAACACCTGGAATCCTTGAAGTCTCAAGTGAGCCGTCACCACTGCCATGCACTTGGTGAACACCCTGGGGGCTGTGGTGAGATCAAAGGGCAGGGCTCAAAACTGGAAGTGCCTGGCGCCCAGCCGGAAGCGTAGATGAAATCTGGATGCTCTGTCCATTTTGATGTGGTAATAAGCATCCTTCAGGTCGATGGAGCACGTCCATACTTCCTTTCCCAATAACGGGAGAATTGATTGTAGCGTGACCATCCAGAATTTGGACTTGTGTACATAATGACTGAGTCGGCTGAGATCCAAAATGGGTCTCAGGTCCCCCGTTCTTTTCGGCACCAAAAAGAATCTCGAGTACGTCCCTAATCCGATCTAGTCTGGGGGGACTGGTTGGATGACTCATTTTTCTAGCAGCTGAGAAACCTCTGTTGCTGCCTGACCCCTTTGACTGGGTGGAACGTCTGGGATTTTTTTGACGGGAGGAGGTGTGGAGTGAAATGGGATGGTGTAACCTCCGGCGATTATCCCTAATACCCATCTGTCCTGGGTGATGTTGACCCAGGCTTCCGGATACTGGGAGATTCGACCCCTGACTGGCTCCGGAGAAGCACAGCTGGGCACACCCTCAGGAATGAGAGTATGGGGAACCGCGGAAGGAATCCCCAGTCCCCCGAATTGCGGGGGCCCCCTCTGCCTCTGGGGCGACGTCTCCCTGAATACAACCCCCCTCCCCTGCCTCGGGGGGGTCTCACCCTGTGCGGTAGGAAAGGACTTTTGCGATTTTTTGAACCACAGCTTTCCACCTCGCTGAGCCTTGGGATAAGGCCTCGACGGGAGGGAAAAACAGACTCCCACGGCAGACAAGGTCTTTCCCTCTTGCTTGCACCTGGTGAGCGTGTCTTTGACTTTGGTCCCGAACAAGGAGGAACCATCGAAGGGGGCATCAGTAAAGGAAGACTTAAAGGCCTCCGCAAAATGACACAGGCGTAGCCAGGCTGAACTAGCCGCCCTACTAGCTCCCTCGGCCACGTACGAAATCAGTCACATGGATGAGTTAGCAATGGAGTTGAGGGTAGAGAGCTGAGCGTTGACCGTTTGAGTCACCGCCTCAGGTACGTTACCAGTTAGAGTATCTCCTAACTCCTTAAGGAGATCTCTCTGGAGCCGCTTGAAATGACACAAATAATTCAGCGACCGCAAGGTAAAGGTCGCTGAAGACAGTGTACGCTTCCTGTACCAATCCATCGTCCTAGACTCCTTGTTAGGGGGATGGACTGAAGAGGAAGACTCAGCAACTTCCTTCTGTGTGGCAGCCGCCACCACCATAGCATCTACCGGGACTCCCTTTGTCAAAAATTCTTTCCCTTGGGGAGCAGACAAAAATTTGTTGGGGCGTCGAGGAACCGGCTCCACAGAGTCAGGAGTCTCCCACACCCTTCGACAGATAAGGTCCAGGAGCTTGTCGAAGGGTGGAGACACCCAGGAGGCGGAGGGCTGGGCGCCAAAGGCCTTAAGGAATACTGACTCCTCCTCGGAGGGGGTTTTGGAAGGCCAGTCTCCTCTTTGTTTCAAGATCTCCAGGATATCGGAGAATGAAACATCCTCAGAGGAAGACTTAGGGGACCCCTCCGACTCCTCGAGGTCAATATCGGAAGTGAGGGACTCATCCTGGGAGTCTATGTGCTTCCTCCTGCAAGCTTTCTTTCTGGGGGGGTTCCTCAGGCACAGACTCTGAGGGCCCCTCAGAAAGAATGGGACCACTCATGGGGGTATCCCCTTAGGCCTTTGCCCTCTGCTGTCCAAGGATAGGTGGATGTCAGAAGCTCTCGCCAGTGTCGTAGGGGACGGAAGGACCGATCCGAGAGAAGTAGCTGACCTAGCCAGCACGCTCCGCATAGCCTCGAAGGCGGGACCTCCCGAATCGGAGGACCGACCACCTTCCAAGGCCATGACTGGGACCGGAGTCCCCGCCGCTGAGGCGCCAAGGGGAAGGCTCGGCACCAACTGGTGCTCCAAGACATCCCCTTCGAGCCCGACAGAGAAGACCCAAGTCTCGAACCCTGTAGACGGAGCAGACAGGGTCGTAGCCGATGCTGGCACTGATAAACCCCACTGGGGGATCGGCGCCGGCACAGGAACATCCCTCGGAGCGGAACTTACCGGCTCCGGCAACAAGGATACGCTCGGAGGAGGAATAGCAGGTACAACCAACAGAGCTGGCTCCGGAGCCGACTGGGTCGGAGCAGAGAAAAGTTTGGCCAACACCGGCGACTGAAGGAGCCTCTGCACCACCCTATCTACATCCAAATCGGAAAGCCTGGAGGATTTGGAGGAAATGGATGGAGATGCAGACCTCCTATCTGGAGAAGCTTGCCTTAAACTTGGCGACCAGCACCGAATCGGTTCCAAAATTATCGGAGCGGCCGCAGACTCGGTCGATACAGTTACTTCCTGCGGCCCCGAAGTCCGTGGAGCCGAGGAAGCAGATTCCACAATGGAAATTTTAGAAGGTGGCTCCGAAACAATAGATGGAGCCGGCGACCTCTTCTTGGATTTGGAGGATTTAGACTTCGACTGGGAGAAGAAGCTAAATCCTCCTCAAAGGACGGTTTTAGCAGTCCCTTTAGGATCAATTTGTTTTTCCTCTCTTGGAGCACCCGAGGACTAAAGGCATGCCAGAAACTGCACGACTCCTGAAGGTGGATGGCTCCAAGACAGTAAACACAGACCGAGTGCCCATCTGTGATAGACATTTTATAGGCACACTTAGTACACTTTTTAAAGCCCGAGGGCTTATGCTCTTTTTGTTCCTTAGACATTCTAACAAATAGTAGCAGCCGCTACCAAAAGGGTGGGAAACCGCTAACACAGAAAGCAGAAACACGAAAGAACACACACAAGGCACAGGGGAGAACCTCTAATTAAAACGGTTCTCAACTTAAATTAAGAAAAAAACAACCAAACAAGCACACGAGGAGGACTAGGTCCTCTAACTTAAACAGGCCTAGCCCGAGGGTGTAAGGGATACCACACACAACACACTCGCACTCTACAAAAACAATGCAGCAACACCACTATGAACCACTCTACTGAATAACAGAATATTTTATCCAAGAACTAGCAAAGATTTTCCACAAAAAAATGACTTTTTCAATACTTAGCCACAGCCAAGTCGAGACCACGTCCAAGCTCTACAAGCGGCAAACGAGATCTGGGGATGTGGAGCAGGGTGTTGTGGGATACCATCTTAGCCCAGCCAATCAAAGACTTTCAAGCTAGTAGATAGACAGAGTCGGAGCCGACATTTGGCTCCGAACCAACAAGTGAAGAATGTAGGCGGGGACTACATAACATCCTCCCTTTTCACAACAGGATCACATGTGAGCAAAACATTCCAGATTTGGTCTTTATAGAGCAAGATGCTGAGAATTTTGTATCGTCAGTCATGGTAGTTATGATGATGTCAGGTCAAACGTGGGGATCAAAAAGAAATTAGATAAGACCTGGACAAAAAAACCCAGCTGCAGGAAGGCATAGAGTTGAAATGCTAAGCATGCAGCGGAAGACTGGAAACATCTGGTATATACTGGACTTAAAGTAAATCATGTTTTTTCAAGATGGCCACAGTTATAGAAGGGTTTGAAAATTTGTGCCCCCCCAGAAAGGAGGTACAAAAGAAAAGGAGAAACAGTTATACAGTGTTTTATTGTTTCTATAAGCTATCGGGGGGGGGGGGGCTGGCAGTGACACAGTTAACTGTCCATTAAATCAGAGTTTAGCTGTGCTTTAAAGGCGGCTAGTGTGTTCTTGGTGCAGGGAGTAGGGAATGGTCTTCCAAATTCTGGAAATGGAAGTAGGGAAAAAGAGAGTCTCTTGGATGAGTTACTGAGTTTGGTGATTTGTAGGAGTTTGCCAGGGCAGCAAAGTGAGCTAGAAAAAGTGTGCAGTTGGACAAGACTGACAAGAAATGGAGATTTGCCTGGTTTATGTAGGAGGTTATGAAATGATGAGATGGGAGTGTGTGAGATCGTGATGAAGTTCTAACCTATGAAGTTTCAGGGTCTGCAGTGGTGGATCCTATAGGGAAGGTTGGCAGCAAATTTAGCAATCTTGTTGTAGCATTGGGTCATCTTGCCAAGAAGGAAGGCTTGTAGATTGGTAAAAATAGGGGTGGTGTAAAGGAGTGAGGGTAAAAGGAGGGAGTAGGCCCTTGCAGAATTAGTTAGGAAAAACTTAGCTTTGTAGAAGGTGCCAAGCTTTGTGTGTGTGTGTGTGTGTGTGTCAAATTTTAGAGTTTCATTATACATATGCCCAACAATTTGGTGTAGGGGACAAGCTTGATTTTTGTACTGTAAGTGGAGGTACTGGAGAAAGTTTTTTTTCTGGGCATTCAGCTTTTCTAGACTGAAAAGGATAAGGTTTGTCTTTTTGGGGTTAAGAAATTGTTGTGAAGGTCTCTACTGCAGTGATGGAATCCTGAGTTATTTTTTGTAGATTGTTTAGTTTTCTGGCTAAACAGACCAGGGTGGAGTCATCAGCAAACTGAATTAGACAGACACTTTTGGTCATTGTGCAGATGTCAGTGATAAATATATTGAAGAGAATGGGGCTGATTTTTGAATCTTGAGAGATGCCAACTGTTATAGAGTGATAGGAGGACAGGTTGTTTTTTTATAGTCTAACTAAAAATTTGTTTGACAGGTAACTGTGAAACCACACTAGAGCATGGCCATCAAGTCATAGTTAAGAGAATTTTTGAAAGAAAAAGACAAACTTATTAAACACGAAAAAGATGCCACTTGCCAATCCAGTGTAGACTAGGCTCTAGTTGCAAGTCCTGCGACTAGAGCCTAGTCTACACTGGATTGGGAAGTGGCGTCTTTTTCGTGTTTAATAATTTTTGAAAGAAGGTGACATGAGACAGTGTTGAAAGGTTTGGACAAGTCAAGAAAAAGGGCTACTAAGCTGTTACTGCTATTTCTGATTAGCTGTAGTGGTACTATGATAGGGAAAACCATACCAAGATGGAGACAGAAGAGGGAATCTTATGATGTAATGCAAAGCTCTGCTGGTATGCAGGTTTCTAATAGATAGGGGGCATAATATTGCCATTGGTCTATAGTCAGAGATATTGTTTGAGTTTCCACCTTTGTGAAGTGTTTGAACGTAGCATTTTTTCCAGAGCAAGTGCATGTTGTCGGATTCTTTGATGAAGCTGCTTACTAAGATGGATACTGGGTAAACCAGTGCATTGGTGGTTAGTTTAATATATACTCTGATGGAAGACTGTTGGCACTAGGGAAGTAGTCTAACTTTAAGAGTAATCTTTCATGGGTTGAGGCAGAGACTGGCTGTACTGAGAAGGGTGTTGGATGTTTTACTGGTTGAACTTGGATGACTGTAGTTGGGGGGGAGCTATGCTGCTATGAAATATGGAGACTGAGTTTATAAAGTGGGAACTAAATAGATTGGCAGCATTAAGTTTATAATCTTATTTACTGTCGACCAGAAAGTTTTTGGGTTGCTTTGGGCTGATTCCTGGGAGTTTGTATTTCTTCTTACCAGATGTTACATGATATTTGGCTTGGTTTCTGAGTTGTCTACAAATCCGTATTTTTTCTGGGTTTTATTTGTGGACCAGGCTTTCTCTCTCTTGTCATTATTTGTTTAGTGCTTTTGGAAAGCCATAGGGCAGGATTAGTTTCAACTCATTTGGTTTTTGATGGAACAAGTTGGCAAACTGCATCCAAGTGAGACCTACAGGTGCATCTTACTTATTTATTTATTTAACATTTGTTAACCGGGAAAGTCCGACTTGGAATGAAGCCAATTTTCAGCAGAGACCCAGAGAGAAATGCTCCAGACACATGTCTTTGTAACGTGGAAGGAAACCAGAGCACTCGGAGGAAACCTACACGAACGCAGGGAGGACATGCAGACTCCATACAAAAGGTACCCCAGCTGAGGATCAAACCAGAGAACCTCTTGCTGTGAGGCAACGCTACTGCTGCACCTCTGCACCGTCCAGTTCGCTCCTACTGATGCCTCTAGGCGTCAAATATTGCTTGTTCATATTTGCATCAATAATTCAAAAATCATGCTATGTACAAGGTTTTAAAAGATTTCATCATAAAGCTTACACAATGGCAAACTCAACTGTACTAAATATTTGACCTCTGTCTAGTGCTGGTAAAGAGATATTAACTGTTGTTTTTATGATATTCATTTATATAGATATAATTTTCATATTTTTCTAAACATCTCAACAACCAGAAACACAGAACTCTTTATCCTCATATGAAAGCTCTGAGCGAGATGAATAAAATGCTGCTAACAGTATCTGTGTAACTTGAGTGGTTGCTGAGAAAGTTTAAGTTGTTTACAAAATATTACAAACATAATAGCTACTGTGTTTACTGTGACTTATAACATTCATTTAAAGACCTATTACCTAAAAGATAATACCACTAAAAAAATTGTTCATGCTGAAGGGTTTGCCATTTATACTTTTTTCATAACCTTCATGGTTCCAAAGATATGAACATTTGTTTGAAATGTGAGGACATAATTTGGTACTGTCAAAAGGCTTAGGCTCCACTCATTAAAAGGTGTAGTGCAAACTTCCTGAGCTCCATTGAAGTGAATGAGTTACGATTTTTAGGAAGGTATTATTAAATTGTGATACAGTGTCATCTAGGGAAAGGCACGTGAGGTTGCTCAGTTTACTTTCTTTAGGTAAGAGATTAATGTGTTTAAGTTGAAATGAGAAAGGCTGCAGACTGATTTAGTGAGTTGTCTATGAATGCTTTTTTACTTTCCAACTCTTTTCAATTTCTCCAAGTCTTTTGGGTTTCTAATACCATGACAGAAATGGACCCCATTCCTAAGTCAAAGTACGAGTAGAGTTCATGAAATTAGTATTGTTTCATTCTCTGATGTCAGCCAAATGTGCTCTTTGCAGCACCCGCAATGTGCCCAGTAATGACTCCTCCTGCAATTCATACGGGGTTACATGTACTGGTAACATATCTAAATAGGATTGTAAATTCTTTTTTATAAGACCCGTTGCTCCTACCACTATTGGAACTGTCTGGGTATCTTTCATCCACGTTGCTCTCGTTTCTGCCTGCAGATCCTGGTATTTTATGACTTTGTGTGTCTGTACGCAAGACACTATAGTCACTGGGCGTGGCGATTTCAATGATCAATGCTACTTTTGTATCTGTAACTGTGAATATAATGAGATGGCTACTTAGTGAGTTAGACAGGGTGCTATAGTCGGACTGCCTCAAAGCCCTACTCCTACAGTCTCCTACAGACTACTGAGAGGCAATGTATGCCTGACTTACAAACTGCCCTCTCTGATCCCACTCTGACGGAGGCAGCCACAAAACAAACAGCGTCAGAATGACTTGATCCAGCGACCTAAACCCTGCCTGCAGTATAAATAGGACATGTTGGAGGTACAGGCAAGTGTCTCAGACACTATCCATAGTAGAAGACAGAATTAAACAATATAGCTTGCTTTTAGAAGGTACATAAATATATGACCATATTTAATTATTTATCTTTGTTGACTGGGAAAAGTCCTACTGAGTAAAACCCATTTTCAGAGAAGACCCAGGCAGTAAAGATCTACATTTGAGTTACACGATGCACATTTAAAATTGCAGGATAAAAACATCTACACAAGCTTATTTACATGATTTTTAAATATTTCTTACATGATGATAGCATTTTAATGCAAAAACAAGAGAGAAATGAACATAAATTGTGTAATTATTGAATAGAAAAATAAAATACAACAGTTAATGTATTTATAGCATAATGGCTGCAGGAAAAGATCAAAACGGGGTGTTTTTGAGGTTGGTAATGATTTGCACATAGACAAGTGGTTTGTTTGTTTGTGTCTTTCGGCTTTTCCCGGTTAGGGGTCGCCACAGCGGAAATCCGGTCTGCTAATGATAGGCAGTGGATTTTTACATGCCGAGTTGCCAGCCCTGATGCACAACCTTCAACAAAGGCACGCCCATTCATGCATGTCTCCACGCAGAAGACGCTCTAGCTGAGAATCGAACCGGAGAAGAGAATCGAGCAAGAGAAATCTTGACGAGTGGATTCATCTCTGTATCACTGCTGGACAGAGGCACAGCAAACTAATGTGTATAGTATTCTCATCCTAAGGGGTGGTGAAAGCCACACACACTCTGGCTAGGCTTATAAATGCCCTAGGGCAGATAGCCTAGTATGAACCTATGAACCTATGACAGCGTCTTCCTGTGAGGCGACAACGCTACTGCAGCACCACCACCGCAGAGACAAGTGGTAACGTAACTTAAAAACTGGTGAGAGGTATGAAAGGAGAAGTTATGGAAATGTACAAAAAGATAAATGTACAGACGAGCAGTTGTAGTTAGCGGTGGGGTATGACAGGAGGAATTTAGAGTTTAGGAAATTAGTGCCATACGAGGAGCAATAAGGTACAAAATAATGGGAAGGAAAGTGGCTAAGAGTTGGAGAAAAGTCATTTGAGTAAAACTACCCAGGTGAGCAGGAAGAACACAGCCATCTTTGACATAGGTGCTGCTTAAGCAAAGTTTTGAAACTATTTAAGTTTTCTATCTGTTTTAACTGTGTGGGGATTTAATTCCAGAGTTTTGACTCATAACGGGAAGAGAGAGAGTCTCCAGCAGTGATGAATGTCTTAATGATGCATATTAAGAGGTTAGTGCTAGAGCGAAGGTTTCTAGTGGGTGAATAGTGCAGTAGAGAATTTTGTAATGATACGCATTAGCCTAGACAGTACAATAGGTTATGAGCAATGCTTAGCTGTGACATGTCAACTGGTCTGGGAGTTAAAGCCAGTGTAATTGTTTTAATGTAAGCCAGTGGTGTTTCATCAGGTTGGCTGGTTGCAAATTTAGCTGTTTTGTAGTAGAAGAAGGCTAATTCAGTTTTATACATAGTGTTGATATTTATAGGACTAGGGGAAGCATGCAATAGAGGAGGAAGGAGGTATGCTGCTGCTATGGTAATCCTTGCATGATCTGTCAGGTAGTGTTTGGCCCTATAGAGGAGGAAGAGTTTATAGTGAAAGTCCAATAATACCAGTGTGTGCTGAATGAATGCTTCCTGAACCAAAAAAAAAAATAATAAATCCAACAAGCAGAAGTAAGATGAAGCAACACCAGGCTATCATAAAACCAGCAACAGTTTATTTAGGAAACAGGCAAAGGCATAAGTGCTTTCGCAGTACTACAACTGCTTCATCAGATGCATAAAATCTACCTAATTCAATGCCCATTAAATAACAAAGTGAAAAAATTATATGACATCCTAATAAAACTCTTAGAGATAACATTTTAAATATATACAATACTAATAGTAAATGTGTTAAAAAGAACAATGGGTTGGGAAGGTGGCCTAATGGTTAAGGTGTTTGCCTTACAAACACAAAGTACAAGGTTTGAATCTCACAGGGGATAATTCACTAGGCTTAAAATGGCTCGCAAGGGCAGTCAGCCTAGTACTAATCTATGAACCTATGTCTCCAATAGGAGACTTTTCATACTCAATCCAGAATATGCCAAGTATTGTACGTATTGTAAATATTGTTTATTTTGATGCTACTCAAATGTAGAACGTCTGTAATTGGTATTTGCTACTCTGCAACTCTTTTACTTATTATTTGTTACTCTGTAAATCTGTAACTCTTTTACTTATTATTTGTTGCTTTGTTACTATGTAAATCTGTAACTCTTTTACTTATTATTTGTTACTCTGTAAATCTGTAACTCTTTTACTTATTATTTGTTACTCTGTAAATCTGTAACTCTTTTACTTATTATTTGTTGCTCTGTTACTCTGTAAATATGTAACTCTTTTACTTATTATTTGTTGCTCTGTTACTCTGTAAATCTGTAACTCATTTACTTATTTCCAAAAAGGCTGCTGAGGCAAGATTTCAGTGTCACTTTTGTATAAAAAATAATAAAAAAATACCAGGAATTAAACGAGTAGTACCACTTTATTACTTTACACTAGCGCTTTCACAAATGCTTCATCAGGTGTAAGTCAAATACAAAAACACACACCTTATATCCACTTCTGAAACAGTCACATGATCAGAAGCAATTAACATTTAAAGATATATAATAAAATGAAAAATACATAAGAGAAAAATACTAAAAAATGTATTTTATATATATATATATATATATATATATATATATATATATACATACATATATATAAATAAAACAAATGCATGAAAATTACGAAAAACTATAAAATTATAAAAAGTACCTATGAAATATAAAACTACATAAAAACACAATCTATCTATAAAGGGCTCTTTTACCTAACACTGGTTTCAGAGGAACATGGTCATTGAGTCCATGCCCAAAATTAGCACTTAACATCACAATCCATTTTGCTTCCATCTCTTCTGTGCTAGACCTAATATCACCTATTCTAACACTCTCATGGGTCCTGGACACAACTGTAAATAAGAATTTATGCTGTCCGCCTACTGACTTCACATGCTTAGCTAGAGCATTGGTATCACTACCTTTACCTATATGGTATATGTGCTAATTCTATCCTTAGGAGTGCGGTCTGTCTTGCCTATGTAGAAACATTTGCATAATACGCATACTGCTAAATAGACTACATGCATAGTTTCGCAGTTAGCTTGTACTCTAATATCATATATTTTACCCGTGTCTGGATGTACAAAAGATGTCTCTTCACCAGTGTGTCTACGCTGTGCACATTTACTACATGGTTTAGTGCCAAAGGGAGCATTTGTGATTTTCCTCTCTAACATTACATAACCTCCTTTTTAAATTATTTCTATTTTTAAAAACATATTGAGGTTTAAGTCCTATTATATTACTAATCTGTGGATCAGTCAATAATATGCCCCAATGCTGATTAATAATATCTGTATATTTAAAAACATCCCTTCAGTATGGTATACATACTTTGATTTTATCTGCTTTACTGTTAAAACTCTCTAGACTGCCTCTTTGAGAAATATGGCTTAGCTCTAGAATCTCTCAAATGAGTGACATGGGCTGCATTTTGTTCAAGAAATCCTCGATCGTAGCCTCTCAACAAGTTCACTAATAGTTCTGGATTTCTGTTCTTGAAAATCTTCATTCCTCACATTCAACCTAGAGGCTCTACAAAACTGATTCTGCACCACATTCCTAAAAATATAGTTAGGGTGCATACTACCTCTAAAGAGAAGACTACTGACATGACACTCCTTTCTATACAATCTAGTGGAGATAGTGCCATTGACATCCCTTTCTACAAACACATCTAGAAAGTTTATACCTGTTCGTGAATCATTCATGTTGCTCTGTAAATCTGTAACTCTTTTACTTATTATCTGTTGCTGTTACTCTGTAAATCTGTAACTCTTTTACTTATTATTTGTTGCTCTGTTACTCTGTAAATCTGTAACTCTTTTACTTATTATTTGTTGCTTTGTTACTCTGTAAATCTGTAACTCTTTTACTTATTATTTGTTGCTCTGTTACTCTGTAAATCTGTAACTCTTTTACTTATTTGTTGCTCTGTTACTCTGTAAATCTGTAACTCTTTTACTTATTTGTTGCTCTGTTACTCTGTAAATCTGTAACTCTCTTACTTATTATTTGTTGCTCTGTTACTCTGTAAATCTGTAACTCTCTTACTTATTATTTGTTGCTCTGTTACTCTGTAAATCTGTAACTCTTTAACTTATTATTTGTATTTTGTGGAACTTGTCTCCATAAACAAACTGCAAAAAAATTAATAAATGTGTATAAAAGGTGAGGGGTTAAAAGGGAGTTTGTTAAAACTCCCTTCTTATTTAAAAAGAGGATGTGCTTTCTACATTGGTTTCAATGGTACTTTATCATGAAGTCCTGACCCTGTATCTGCTCTTAATCTAATAATCCGTTTGCTTTCTAAACACTCGGTTTCATTTCTAATATCACCTCCCCTGAGACGTTCCTGCACCATATCTATAACTTGAAACCTAAATACATGCTCTGTGGAAGTGTCTGCTACATGTTTACTAATGCACTCCTAACCATACTGCTTCTCATATCATTCAGATGTTCTCTTACCCTGCATTCCTAACCATACTGCTTCTCATATCGTTCAGATGTTCTCTTACCCTGCACTCCTAACCATACTGCTTCTCATATCGTTCAGATGTTCTCTTACCCTGCACTCCTAACCATACTGCTTCTCATATCATTCAGATGTTCTCTTACCCTGCACTCCTAACCATACTGCTTCTCATATCGTTCAAATGTTCTCTTACCCTGCATTCCTAACCATACTGCTTCTCATATCATTCAGATGTTCTCTTACCCTGCACTCCTAACCATACTGCTTCTCATATCGTTCAGATGTTCTCTTACCCTGCACTCCTAACCATACTGCTTCTCATATCGTTCAGATGTTCTCTTACCCTGCACTCCTAACCATACTGCTTCTCATATCGTTCAAATGTTCTCTTACCCTGCATTCCTAACCATACTGCTTCTCATATCATTCAGATGTTCTCTTACCCTGCACTCCTAACCATACTGCTTCTCATATCGTTCAGATGTTCTCTTACCCTGCATTCCTAACCATACTGCTTCTCATATCATTCACATGTTCTCTTACCCTGCATTCCTAACCATACTGCTTCTCATATCGTTCAGATGTTCTCTTACCCTGCACTCCTAACCATACTGCTTCTCATATCATTCACATGTTCTCTTACCCTGCATTCCTAACCATACTGCTTCTCATATCGTTCAGATGTTCTCTTACCCTGCACTCCTAACCATACTGCTTCTCATATCGTTCAGATGTTCTCTTACCCTGCATTCCTAACCATACTGCTTCTCATATCATTTAGATGTTCTCTTACCCTGCATTCCTAACCATACTGCTTCTCATATCGTTCAGATGTTCTCTTACCCTGCATTCCTAACCATACTGCTTCTCATATCATTTAGATGTTCTCTTACCCTGCATTCCTAACCATACTGCTTCTCATATCATTTAGATGTTCTCTTACCCTGCATTCCTAACCATACTGCTTCTCATATCATTTAGATGTTCTCTTACCCTGCATTCCTAACCATACTGCTTCTCATATCATTTAGATGTTCTCTTACCCTGCATTCCTAACCATACTGCTTCTCATATCATTTAGATGTTCTCTTACCCTGCATTCCTAACCATACTGCTTCTCATATCGTTCAGATGTTCTCTTACCCTGCACTCCTAACCATACTGCTTCTCATATCGTTCAGATGTTCTCTTACCCTGCACTCCTAACCATACTGCTTCTCATATCGCTCAGTTGTTCTCTTACCCTGCACTCCTAACCATACTGCTTCTCATATCGCTCAGATGTTCTCTTACCCTGCACTCCTAACCATACTGCTTCTCATATCGTTCAGATGTTCTCTTACCCTGCACTCCTAACCATACTGCTTCTCATATCGTTCAGATGTTCTCTTACCCTGCATTCCTAACCATACTGCTTCTCATATCGTTCAGATGTTCTCTTACCCTGCACTCCTAACCATACTGCTTCTCATATCGTTCAGATGTTCTCTTACCCTGCACTCCTAACCATACTGCTTCTCATATCGTTCAGATGTTCTCTTACCCTGCACTCCTAACCATACTGCTTCTCATATCATTTAGATGTTCTCTTACCCTGCACTCCTAACCATACTGCTTCTCATATCATTTAGATGTTCTCTTACCCTGCATTCCTAACCATACTGCTTCTCATATCGTTCAGATGTTCTCTTACCCTGCATTCCTAACCATACTGCTTCTCATATCATTTAGATGTTCTCTTACCCTGCACTCCTAACCATACTGCTTCTCATAACATTTAGATGTTCTCTTACCCTGCATTCCTAACCATACTGCTTCCCATAAAATTTAGATGTTCTCTTACCCTGCACTCCTAACCATACTGCTTCTCATATCATTTAGATGTTCTCTTACCTGCATTCCTAACCATACTGCTTCCCATAAAGTTTAGATGTTCTCTTACCCTGCACTCCTAACCATACTGCTTCTCATATCATTCAGATGTTCTCTTACCCTGCATTCCTAACCATACTGCTTCTCATATCGTTCAGATGTTCTCTTACCCTGCACTCCTAAACATACTGCTTCTCATATCGTTCAGATGTTCTCTTACCCTGCATTCCTAACCATACTGCTTCTCATATCATTCAGATGTTCTCTTACCCTGCACTCCTAACCATACTGCTTCTCATATCGTTCAGATGTTCTCTTAACCATACTGCTTCTCATATCATTCAGATGTTCTCTTACCCCGCATTCCTAACCATACTGCTTCTCATATCATTTAGATGTTCTCTTACCCTGCATTCCTAACCATACTGCTTCTCATATCATTCAGATGTTCTCTTACCCTGCACTCCTAACCATACTGCTTCTCATATCGTTCAGATGTTCTCTTACCCTGCACTCCTAACCATACTGCTTCTCATATCATTCAGATGTTCTCTTACCCTGCACTCCTAACCATACTGCTTCTCATATCGTTCAGATGTTCTCTTACCCTGCACTCCTAACCATACTGCTTCTCATATCATTCACATGTTCTCTTACCCTGCATTCCTAACCATACTGCTTCTCATATCGTTCAGATGTTCTCTTACCCTGCATTCCTAACCATACTGCTTCTCATATCATTTAGATGTTCTCTTACCCTGCACTCCTAACCATACTGCTTCTCATATCGTTCAGATGTTCTCTTACCCTGCACTCCTAACCATACTGCTTCTCATATCGTTCAGATGTTCTCTTACCCTGCATTCCTAACCATACTGCTTCTCATATCATTTAGATGTTCTCTTACCCTGCATTCCTAACCATACTGCTTCTCATATCATTCAGATGTTCTCTTACCCTGCATTCCTAACCATACTGCTTCTCATATCGTTCAGATGTTCTCTTACCCTGCACTCCTAACCATACTGCTTCTCATATCGTTCAGATGTTCTCTTACCCTGCATTCCTAACCATACTGCTTCTCATATCGTTCAGATGTTCTCTTACCCTGCATTCCTAACCATACTGCTTCTCATATCATTTAGATGTTCTCTTACCCTGCATTCCTAACCATACTGCTTCTCATATCATTTAGATGTTCTCTTACCCTGCATTCCTAACCATACTGCTTCTCATATCATTTAGATGTTCTCTTACCCTGCATTCCTAACCATACTGCTTCTCATATCATTTAGATGTTCTCTTACCCTGCATTCCTAACCATACTGCTTCTCATATCATTTAGATGTTCTCTTACCCTGCATTCCTAACCATACTGCTTCTCATATCATTTAGATGTTCTCTTACCCTGCATTCCTAACCATACTGCTTCTCATATCATTTAGATGTTCTCTTACCCTGCATTCCTAACCATACTGCTTCTCATATCGTTCAGATGTTCTCTTACCCTGCATTCCTAACCATACTGCTTCTCATATCGTTCAGATGTTCTCTTACCCTGCACTCCTAACCATAGATGTTCTCTTACCCTGCACTCCTAACCATACTGCTTCTCATATCGTTCAGATGTTCTCTTACCCTGCATTCCTAACCATACTGCTTCTCATATCATTCAGATGTTCTCTTACCCTGCACTCCTAACCATACTGCTTCTCATATCGTTCAGATGTTCTCTTACCCTGCACTCCTAACCATACTGCTTCTCATATCGTTCAGATGTTCTCTTACCCTGCACTCCTAACCATACTGCTTCTCATATCATTCAGATGTTCTCTTACCCTGCACTCCTAACCATACTGCTTCTCATATCGTTCAGATGTTCTCTTACCCTGCATTCCTAACCATACTGCTTCTCATATCATTTAGATGTTCTCTTACCCTGCACTCCTAACCATACTGCTTCTCATATCATTTAGATGTTCTCTTACCCTGCATTCCTAACCATACTGCTTCCCATAAAATTTAGATGTTCTCTTACCCTGCACTCCTAACCATACTGCTTCTCATATCATTCAGATGTTCTCTTACCCTGCATTCCTAACCATACTGCTTCTCATATCGTTCAGATGTTCTCTTACCCTGCACTCCTAAACATACTGCTTCTCATATCGTTCAGATGTTCTCTTACCCTGCATTCCTAACCATACTGCTTCTCATATCATTCAGATGTTCTCTTACCCTGCACTCCTAACCATACTGCTTCTCATATCATTCAGATGTTCTCTTACCCTGCATTCCTAACCATACTGCTTCTCATATCATTTAGATGTTCTCTTACCCTGCATTCCTAACCATACTGCTTCTCATATCGTTCAGATGTTCTCTTACCCTGCACTCCTAACCATACTGCTTCTCATATCATTTAGATGTTCTCTTACCCTGCACTCCTAACCATACTGCTTCTCATATCGTTCAGATGTTCTCTTACCCTGCACTCCTAACCATACTGCTTCTCATATCGTTCAGATGTTCTCTTACCCTGCACTCCTAACCATACTGCTTCTCATATCGTTCAGATGTTCTCTTACCCTGCACTCCTAACCATACTGCTTCTCATATCGTTCAGATGTTCTCTTACCCTGCATTCCTAAACATACTGCTTCTCATATCGTTCAGATGCTCTCTTACCCTGCATTCCTAACCATACTGCTTCTCATATCGTTCAGATGTTCTCTTACCCTGCACTCCTAACCATACTGCTTCTCATATCGTTCAGATGTTCTCTTACCCTGCATTCCTAACCATACTGCTTCTCATATCATTCAGATGTTCTCTTACCCTGCACTCCTAACCATACTGCTTCTCATATCGTTCAGATGTTCTCTAACCCTGCACTCCTAACCATACTGCTTCTCATATCGTTCAGATGTTCTCTTACCCTGCACTCCTAACCATACTGCTTCTCATATCGTTCAGATGTTCTCTTACCCTGCATTCCTAACCATACTGCTTCTCATATCGTTCAGATGTTCTCTTACCCTGCACTCCTAACCATACTGCTTCTCATATCATTTAGATGCTCTCTTACCCTGCACTCCTAACCATACTGCTTCTCATATCATTCAGATGTTCTCTTACCCTGCACTCCTAACCATACTGCTTCTCATATCGTTCAGATGTTCTCTTGCCCTGCACTCCTAACCATACTGCTTCTCATATCATTCAGATGTTCTCTTACCCTGCACTCCTAACCATACTGCTTCTCATATCGTTCAGATGTTCTCTTACCCTGCACTCCTAACCATACTGCTTCTCATATCGTTCAGATGTTCTCTTACCCTGTACTCCTAACCATACTGCTTCTCATATCGTTCAGATGTTCTCTTACCCTGCACTCCTAACCATACTGCTTCTCATATCGTTCAGATGTTCTCTTACCCTGCACTCCTAACCATACTGCTTCTCATATCATTCAGATGTTCTCTTACCCTGCACTGCTAACCATACTTCTTCTCATATCATTCAGATGTTCTCTTACCCTTTCTTTCAGTCTTCTCTTCGTTTTACCTGCATGAAATTTCCTGCAGGTTTTGCACACGACTAGGTAAACCACATGACTGCTGTTACAAGGTGCCTCCACTGAAATTATATAGACCTTGTTCTGGTCTGGGTGAAAAAATTCACCTGCTTGATCTACATAACTGCAAAAAACTGCAGTTATAACAAGGTCTAGTATTATTTTTATAAGAATTATGTTGTTTCCTGCTATCATACCACATAAGACACTTGGGATTACATAGCAGCATACCTAAAGATTTATTTTTCTTATAAACTATGCTAGGACATTCACCTATTATAGCTTTCAATTTTGTACTTTTGGTCATGACACCTCAATGATTTTTAATAATGTCAGCTACACCTTTAGTGTCCTTAGAATATGTTACTGGTACCATGCACCTAAGCTCATCTACCTTATTCACACATGCAGATGGATCTGAGGAAAAATAAGGCCTTCCTTCCATTGACTACAATTGAAGTGGATTATGTACCTAGAGGTGAAAAGATGTCTGACCTGAGCTCTGAACAGAAGTCAAGAATGTTTTTGCAAAAGACTGTAAACCCCCTAAAAGGTATGTCCATGGAACAAACAGTATGTGAAAATGATGTTGATGTCTTAGCACTTCCCAGCAGTCTGTCTAAAGTAGAGAACGTAATGTATAAACTAAAAAGTGTGCTAAATCAATGGTTCTGTTTAGAAACCTGTTTGGACCTTAAGATTGTACCAAGAGGACTGCAAGTGCTGAAAATGCCAGCACTTGGTTATACACAACCAGAACTTTTGAGTAAATGGCAGAAACTTAATTTGGACCTCAGTTATAACTATATGAGGTTATTAATAGAACTTGCAGTTAAAGAAGAAAGAGGTGTGTAGTTCAATAGAAAGAGGAGTCCATGCATTATATGATAGCTTCTCGGGGGACATGATTGATAGAATGTTTCAAGGTGTATTTGATGCTTTTAACTTCTATGAGCAGAAACTGTTACATGTGAAAGTGAAAAAAATGATTAGAGACTCCAATGACTTTAAAAAGGGGCAGGTCTTTGCCTGGCCAAGAGCTGAAAAGTTTCAAGGGAAGCAATAAGTAATCCAAAAGAACAAAATCAGACCACCCCTAATGTTGCCGCAGCAACAGGAGCTACTGAAGTGATTTCTGCTTGTAATGTTACTGCAGTAACAGGAGCTACTAAAGTGATTTCTGCATGTGAGGAAGTCTCCAGTGATGTCACAAGTCACCAGAATGTACTCCCTAGTAGTACACAACTAGGAACAAGAAGGAAAACTAACCGTTATGGCAGAGGTGCATTCCTCTGCTAATGGATTTAGGGGTGAAGAAAAATTAAGTGAGAATTCAGAATTAAATTTTCCTCTGCCTATTATACAACAGACGGCAGAAAAGAGGTTGTGTTCTACAAGCAAGAACAGATACAAACGGAAATTGCCTCAAGAGGTAACAGACTGTTTCAGCATAAAAAAAAGTTTTGGAAAATGACAATACATAATTTGTCAAGTAACATTTTGTCAACAGATGAATGTAATGTTTTACAAAAGGGTTTAACATTTGTACCAAGTAAAGGGGATGATATTACAGAAGTCATCACTAATCTGAAAATATTTACACGAAATGTAATGTTGAAACTGAACTTTCATGACAATAATGATTCTTCTAGTAGTACATTTTCACAATTTAGAAGACCAAGTATGTATATGCCTATACTACACCCTCTTGCAGAAGCAATTGAAAAGTTGTGTGTTAATGTTTATAAACACTGTGAAAGTAAGAAAAGTAATTTTAGGAACATGCCTTTTAATGAGAGACGGGCCATGTTGAAGTTAATGAGAGATGATAGTATAGTAATTCGTCCTGCAGATAAGGGGGGACCCATAGTGTTAATGAATTCTGACTGGTACAAAGATAGGATGAAATAGATGTTAAATAATGTTAAGTTTTATAGAAAGGTTAGAATGTTTGACATATTAAGGATGGTTGCTGCACTAAAAACTGAGCTGAGGAATATGTTGAGAAATAAAATGTTGGATCAAGGGTTATTTGACTATTTTTATATGGAACATCCTAAAAAGAAATAAAATGTTGGATCAAGGGTTATTTGACTATTTTTATATGGAACATCCTAAAATACCAGTTATACAGGGTCTCCCAAAAGTACACAAGAATCCTACTAGTCCACAGATGAGGCCCATAGTGGCAGGACAAAAGTGGTGTACCGAAGTAATGTCTATTTTGTGGAGAAAAATGTAAGACCATTTATTAACTGTAACATTCACATCTTGCCGGACTCTAGACAATTTTTATGTGATTTATATGATTTTACTATGGCTGTTTTTAAAAAAAAAGTTGAATGGTATTTGGTTACACTTTAGGTACAGTCCTTATTCACTGTAATACCAAATACTATAGGTACAGAGTGGGTTAAATTTTTTTTTACATGAACAGAACTGTTTCTCGACTGAGAAGGTTGAAATGCTATGTGCTTTGGTTTAGATGTTTTATATAATAATGTCTTCCTTTTTGATAAGGATTACTACCTGCAGATAGATGGCGTTGTTATGGACACATCATGTGCTAATAGCTATGCCAGTCTTATCATGGTAGTATGGGAGACTGAACATGTACTAGGTAGTATGGGAGACTGAGCATGTATTAGGTAGTATGGGAGACGAAAAAGGAAGTTATGTACCTACCATAACATTCCATGTTAGTTGTCCTTCATCTCGCCTTCCTTCTTGCTGTTTGGGTTCAGAGATTATCCTAGGCTCTGAATCGGCCTACTTCTATAGCTCGAGAGCTATTTACTGGCTCGAGGCTAACCCTTATTCCAGAATGCCCAGCATCAGCTACCCAGACCTTATTTGTGATAGCGCACTAGACATATAAAGTAACCAGTAACCTAAAACTGATTTACCAAAATAACAGATCAGAGTAAACTGTCATAAAATTACCTGGCATGTGAACCAAGAAAAAGGAAATCAGCCAGTGAAACCATAGTGAACTCCTCTCAATCCTCCAGGAAATGGGAAGGGGGGGACGCAAGAGGAAAGGCGAGATGAAGGACAACTAACATGGAACGTTATGGTAGGTACATAACTTCTTTATGTTAAGTTGTCCCAGCTTGCCTTCGTTTTTGCTGTTTGGGACAGCGTCCCTAGCACCTAAAGACCCCAGGTGGCTCATTGGAACAGACTCTTCAGAACAGTGGAACCAAAGGAAGCCCTGCTCCAGGAGACCACATCCACTTTGTAATGAGAGATAAAGGTATGAGGGCTTACCCATGTGGCAGCTGCACAAATTGAGTTTATGGGCAATTTGGACTGAAAGGCTACAGATGTGGCTAATGCTCTAGTAGAATGATCTTTCAGTTTTGTTGGTAGATGTTTATGCCTTAACTGAAAAATAAAGGCAATGGTGTCAGATAACCCTTTGGATAAGGTCACCTTAGAAACTGGAAGGCCTTGCTTATTGTGAGCATGGGAGAGAAATAATTGGTCTGACTTTCTTAGCTGTTTGGTCCTATGGAGGTAAAAACGTAATTGTCTGTGCACATCCAGTTGGTGAAGACCGTATTCTGCCTTGTTGCTATAATTGGGAAAGAAGATGGGGAGATCGTTGGATTGATTTAAATTGTTTTCTGAACAGACTTTTGGTATGGATGGGTTGGTTCTCAGAAAAACTCTATCTTTGTGAAACACCATACATGGAGGACGAACAGAGTGCTTGGAGTTCTGAAACACATCTAGCTGAGGTAATAGCAACCAGAAAAAGTGTTTTCCAAGAAATAAATTTTAAGGGACATGAAGCTGCTGGTTCAAATGGAGGCAGAATCAAAGAAGTCAAAACTAAATTGAGAACCCAAGGAGGAGGTGGATCCCTCACTAGTGGGTCTAAGAAGATATATTCCTCTCCTGAAGGCTTTGCAGAGCTTATGAGACATTATGCTAAAATTAAGAATTCCAATATGAAAATTAGATATGGCTGCCAGTTGTACCCTCATGGCAGCAGCAGCTGCATCTGACTGGAAAAGCTCTGCTAGAAATTCTAGAATTTGATGGACTGGGGCTGAAAAGGGGTCTAAGTTTGTAGATTCTGCCCAGTAAGAAAATCTTTTCCATTTGCTAGCATAAATCTTTCTCTTGGCTGACTTATGGGAGGACACAATAATATTGCAAACTGCTGGGGAGATGCTTGAAAGCCTGGCTGAGGTAGGAAGTGGAGAAACCAAGCTGTGAGCTTGAGAGTCTGAAGGGATTGGTGTAACCCGCCTGACTGATGAATCAACAGATCTGGCACTGGGTCCAGAATCCAAGGCTGGTCTAGAAGGTGAAGGTGCAGGAACGGAAACCATATCTGTCGAGGCCAATAGGGGGCAATGAGGATCATTTTGCAACCCAACAATTTTGCTTTCTGTATGAGTCTTGGAATTAGGGGGAAATGCATAAAGGAGTCCCTGAGGCCAATCGTGGACAAGAGCGTCCCTGGGAGTTTAACCTGGAGGAGGAAGCAGGGAAAAGTAGCTGCTGCATTTGTTATTGAGATTGAGGGGGGGTGGCAAATAGACTGCAGCAAGGCTGGCCCCATTTGCGGAAGATAAGGTCCTCAACTTCCTGATTCAGAGACCACTCGTGAGGCATGAGGATAGCCCTGCTGAGCCTGTCCGCTATTACATTGGATTTCCCAGGGATGTGTGTTGCTGTCAGAAAACAGTGGGAGGAAATCGCCCATTGCCATAGCCTGAGGGCTTCTCGACACAAGGGGTAGGACCTGGTCCTGCCCTGCTTGTTGATGTACCACACAACTGACATGTTGTCTGTTTGGATCGCAATAGTCCCGGAAGGAAGAGAGTCTTGAAGAGCTTGCAACACTAGCAGCACCACTCTCATCTCTAGGACATTGATATGCAGATGGTACTCGTGAGGTTGCCACATGCCTTGGACTGTCCTGCCTAGATAATGCCCCCCCCCCCAATCAGGGAGGCGTCTGTGGTCACTGTGGCTACTGGAGGGGGTTGAATGAAAGGTCTTCCCTGAGTCACCAGTGGGGAAACCATCCACCAAGAGAGGTGCTTTTTGCATGTTTCTGTAATCAGGATCATGTGAGACATGGGCAGTTCCTGGAAGGACCACTGCGTGAAGAGAAGCCACTGAAGGACTCTCATGTGGTAACGTGCTAATGGTACAAGAAGAATGGCAGCTGCCATGGAGCCTAGAACTTGCAGGACATGTCTGAATTGGACCTTTCTGCTCTGCATTAGAAATTATACTTGCTGGCCAATAGAGAAAACTCTTTCCTGAGGTAACCTTGCAAGCACCTGTTTTTGTGCTTAATTCAGTTCCTATATATCTAACAGATTGACAGGGCAACAAGACAGATTTTTTGAAATTTACTGTAATGCCCAGTTGGGTGCAGGTTGATATTGTATAATCCCGTGCCTCAAAGAGCTGATGCCTAGTGGTAGCAGATAGGAGCTAGTCGTATAGATAGGGAAACACCTGGAATCCTTGACGGTTCAGGTGAGCCGTGACTACTGCCATACATTTGAACACCCTGGGGGCTGTGGTGAGACCAAAGGGCAGGGCTCTGAACTGATAATGACTGGCCCCTACCCAGCAGTGAAGAAATCTCCTGGAGCGTCTGTCCATTTTGATATGGTAGTATGCATCCTGAAGATCTATGGAGCACATCCAGTTGTCCTGACCCAGAAAGGGGAGAATGGACTGCAGTGTTACCATCCGGAACTTTTCTTTTTGTACAGATTTGTTCAATCTGATGAGATCCAGTATTGGTCTCCAGTCCCCTGTCTTTTTTGGTACTAAAAAGAATCTTGAGTAAGTTCCGGATCCTACTTTGTCTGCGGGGACTCCCTGAATGGCTCTTTTTTCTAGCAGTTTTGAAACTTGAATAACTGCTGGATCCCTTAGATTGGGTGGGACATCTGGGATACACTTTTTTGACTTTAGAGGGGGTTGATGAAAGGGGATTTTGTAACCTCCGGATATGACAGATAGTACTCATTTGTCTCCTGTTATATCTTGCCAGGCTTTTGGGTACAGGGAAAGTCTTCCCCTGACTGCCTCCACAGGTGAGCAGTCAGGCAACCTGTCAGGGATGCTGGAAGGGTTTGGCAGAGAAAGTTTCTCTGTCACCCTGATTTTCCGGTCCCCCTCTGCCACGAGAGCGGTGTCTGCCATTGTTGTTGTTTCCCCCTCTGCCCCTGGGGGAAAAATCACCACGTGTGCCAGGCAAGGGTCCCTGGGACTTCCGAAACCACATCTTTCCACCCTTCTGACCTTTGGGATAAGGTCTGTTAGGAGTGGAAAAATGGACTCCCACGGCAGAGAGAGCCTTGTCTTTCTGCTCACACCTGGTAAGCATGTCTTTCACCTGAGGCCCAAAAAGCGAGGAGCCATCAAAGGGAGTATTTGTGAAGGATGCCCGAAAGGGTTCCGCAAACTGACACAGCTGCAGCCAAGCATGTCTCCTGAGAGCCACTCTTGTACTTGCGGCTCTGCCCGCTCCATCGGCTGCATAGGAAATCAGCCTCATGGAGGAGTTGACTACAGAATTAAGAGTTGCAAGCTGGGAAGCTATTTTAGCTGATGCTCCCTCAGCTGTAGGATCTTGTAGGGTATCTCCAAGCTCTTTTAGGAGATCCCTTTGAAGCAGTGTGAAATGAGAGAGATAATTTAGGGACCTCAAAGAGAAGGTCGCTGAGGAAAACATTCACTTCCCATATCTGTCTATCGTCCTAGACTCTTTGTCTGGTGGATGGACAGACAAAGAAGTTTCTGCTAACTCTTTCTTGGTGGCTGCTGCTACCACCATGGCATCAACTGGCACACCTTTAGAGAGAAATTGTTTGTCCTGGGAGGCTGTTATGAACTTATTTGGTCTCCTCGCAGTAGGTTCCACAGAATCTGGAGTATGGGAGACGAACATGTATCAGGTAGTATGGGAGACGGAACATGTATCAGGTAGTATGGGAGACGGAACATGTATCAGGTAGTATGGGAGACGGAACATGTATCAGGTAGTATGGGAGACGGTACATGTATCAGGTAGTATGGGAGTCGGAACATGTATCAGGTAGTATGGGAGACGGAACATGTATCAGGTAGTATGGGAGACGGAACATGTATCAGGTAGTATGGGAGACGGAACATGTATCAGGTAGTATGGGAGACGGAACATGTATCAGGTAGTATGGGAGACGGAACATGTATCAGGTAGTATGGGAGACGGAACATGTATCAGGTAGTATGGGAGACGGAACATGTATCAGGTAGTATGGGAGACGGAACATGTATCAGGTAGTATGGGAGACGGAACATGTATCAGGTAGTATGGGAGACGGAACATGTATCAGGTAGTATGGGAGACGGAACATGTATCAGGTAGTATGGGAGAGACGGAACATGTATCAGGTAGTATGGGAGACGGAACATGTATCAGGTAGTATGGGAGACGGAACATGTATCAGGTAGTATGGGAGACGGAACATGTATCAGGTAGTATGGGAGACGGAACATGTATTAGGTAGTATGGGAGACGGAACATGTATTAGGTAGTATGGGAGATGGAAAGTACAGTTGTGTACACTTACCATAAATGCAGATGTTCGAGTGTATTCACTGCTGCAGTCATCACATATGGGTTATTTGCTTGCAGTAGCCCTCAGTCGGCCTGATTATCAAAGTTGTGGGTCCTGCATCGGTTGCGGTCTCTTCTTCTGTGACGTCAGGTAGTCAGGGATATAAAGCATGCAGCCAACACCATTACATCAGTTTTTCTTGCCCCAGATGTCAGGTGCCCCCTAATGGGAAGCAATTAAAAAAAAATATATATATATATATATATATATATATATATATATATATATATATACACACACACACACACACACACACACACACACACACACACACACACACACACACACACACACACACAAGGTTACACCTCCAACAAAAAAGCAAATACACCAAAAAGCTTTTAAGCATAGTAAAGGAGAGAGGAGGTATAGCCAAAAGAATTCAGGGGGCTGGAGGGAGGGTAACCAGGACTGCAACAGTGAATACACTGGAACATCTACATTTATGGTAAGTGTACACAACTGTACTATGTTCTTCGTGTTTCACTGTTGCAGTCATCACATTTGGGTAGATTCCCAAAACTAAGGATGGGAGGAGGCATTTATATAGCATTAGGACCAGCTATAAGGCCCTGCAAGACTGCAGTGGCAAAGCCAGCTCTGGATTTAGAGAAAATTGGTAAATGGTAATGCTTGGTGAAAGTATGTACAGAACTCCAGGTAGCAGCTTATAGGATGTCCCTGGTAGGTACACCTCTGAG
The DNA here is from genome assembly GCF_019279795.1 of Protopterus annectens. Classification (NCBI taxonomy): domain Eukaryota; kingdom Metazoa; phylum Chordata; order Ceratodontiformes; family Protopteridae; genus Protopterus; species Protopterus annectens. Next base: position 932,784,247 of record NC_056733.1, on the reverse strand, counting down.
AAAAGCTGTAGAGGTAGATGCAGCCCTGGTTGAATGGGGTCTAATCCCCTGTGGGATAGGTTTTCCATGGTACTTATAGCAGAAATGAATGCAATGGCCTATCCATTTAGAAATGGTTTGCTTTGAAATAGCCTTCCCCTCTGCCCCTGCAGCAAATGCCACCAGCAGTTTCAGATTTCCTTTGTGGTTTAGTCCTGTCCAAGTAAAATCTAATTTGTCTGTGCACATCTAAGGAGTGCAGCATCCTTTCCCCTTTGTTCTGTGGATTAGGACAGAAGGTAGGCAAATGAATGGACTGATTAAGAGCCAAACTGGATACCACCTTGGGCATGAAGGAGGGATTGGTCCTGAGGGACACCCTGTCCGCATGAAATATGATGAAAGGCTCCACCGCCATAAGGGCCTGTAGTTCAGATACCCTTCTTGCTGAAGTAATTGCTAAAAGGAAGGCTGTTTTCCAGGAAAGAATTTTTAACTCTGCACTTGCAGCTGGCTCAAAAGGAGGAAGAGTGAGTTTTTCCAATACAAACTTAAGGTCCCAGGCTGGGGTTGGGGCTCTCCTGGGTGGTCTTAAGTTTTTGGCTCCTCTGAGGAACTGCTTGAGCAGTAGATGAGAGAAGAGGGGTGTGATTCTGTGTTGTGTTGTAATGAGCTGAAATGGCTGAGGCATGAATTTTGATTGAGGAAAAAGAAAGGCCCTTGTGAAGCATCTCAGTTAAGTATTGAATAACCTGAGGTAAATTAGGCACTGCTGTAAACCAAGAACAAGTGAAAAGCACCAATAAAGCAAAACAGATCCACAACCTGGAAGCTGGCTCTGGAAGCCCAGAATGAAAAGTTGATGAAATGCTGATATTCCTTCTTCCGCAAGGCAGAAAATGAAAGGCTGCAACTTACAAAAACTTTCTTGCTTTAATAACAAACAAAAATGTCCTCAAGCGCTTTCACTCAGCCTGGTGCTGAGCTTTTTCAAGATACAATAAAATCAAGCTGGTTGTTCTTTATATACATAGTCAAAACTTGACCAATAATTCAATTAGTAAAAGAGAAGGTATAATTAACCCTTCAAATTACTTGTTGGTACAAAACCTGCTTGCAGGCAAACCATTACTAAGCACAACTCACTGCAATGTCCAACAAAGCATATGCATGAAACTTAATAATCAATTGTTGGTGTACACACAGATTGCCATAAAAATATACAGTGTTAAAAATATGCAATATTAAAACTATGCAATGTTAAAACAATATTTAAAAGCCAATACTATACACATGCTAGTGTGTTAAAAATGTTTAAATGTGCTGTTTATTCAGCAAAATTTCATTTCTATATGTAAACCCTGAAAACACTGGAAAATCGAAAATTCATAATTTAGCCTTCCTTAACCTCAGGACGCTGCTAATGCTGCAAGCGTCATTGAGCCCTGGTCACCTTCCTGCATCTAGTCTTAGCTGCCATAATAACTCTTTATATTCTAAAAGAGACCCCCAGTCCCCCCCCCTTTCATCCAACCTTAGCTGTTCTAAAATAATGAATTTAATTTAGTTTTAATATTGCATATTTTTAACACTGTATATTTTTATGGCAATCTGTGTGTGCACCAACAATTGATTATTAAGTTTCATGCATATGCTTTGTTGGACATTGCAGTGAGTTGTGCTTAGTAATGGTTTGCCTGCAAGCAGGTTTTGTACCAGCAAGTAATTTGAAGGGTTAATTAGACCTTCTCTTTTACTAATTGAATTATTGGTCAAGTTTTGACTATGCATATAAAGAACAACCAGCTTGATTTTATTGTATCTTGAAAAAGCTCAGCACCAGGCCGAGCGAAAGCGCTTGAGGAGATTTTTGTTTGTTATTAAAGCAAGAAAGTTTTTGTAAGTTGCAGCCTTTCATTTTCTGCCTTGCGGAAGAAGGAATATCAGCATTTCATCAACTTTTCATTCTGGGCTTCCAGAGCCAGCTTCCAGGTTGTGGATCTGTTTTGCTTTATTAGGCACTGATGTGCCAATCCCCTGAGTTTGTTTCCAGGGACAGAATCTTTCCCCTTTTTTCAGCATAAGATTTTCTAGTACTAGGCCTCCTAGCCTCCAAAATGACATCCAACACTTGTTTACTGAGGGATGGTAATGGAGAGATTAGGAAATTAGCCAGGCTGCCAGGGTCAGGGTTTGAAGCTGAAGGTGCAGAATCTGGCTCTCCTACTGTGACAGCAGGGTAGGGGTCTGCGGCAGGTGCCATGGAGCCAACAGTGACAAACTGCACAAGAGGGGGTAAATGTGTTGGCATGGCCAGTCTGGTGCAATCAGTATCGTCCTTGGTTTGTCCTGTTTGATCTTTAGCAGTACTTTGGAGAGGAGAGGCAGAGGAGGAAAGGCATAAACTGATAGATTTTTCTAGTTGAAGGACAGAGCATCCACTTCCCAAGCTTGTTTGCGGGGAGTCCTTGTGCAGAATTTGTCCAATTGGTAGTTCTGAGGGGAGGCAAACAGGTCTATATCTGGGCTCCCCCATTTGTTTATCAACATGCTGAATATCTGATTTCAGTTTCCACTCGTGTGGGTCCATGAGATTTCTGCTGAGTTCGTCTGCCAGTGTATTGAGTTTTCCTGGCAGGAACTGAGCCTGTAGATGCACTTGGTAGCTCAAGGCTGTGTTCCACAGAGCCATGGCTAGTCTGCAGAGGGTAAGAATGGGTACCGCCCTGCTTGTTTATGTACCACATAACCGTGGTGCTGTCCGTCCTTATCATTAATTGTCCTGGAAGAATGTGGTCCTTGAAGGCTGTCAGAGCATTCTGTACAGCTAACATTTCTTTTTGATTGATATGCAGGTGCATTTGACTTGGGTTCCATTTGCCCTGAATGCACTTCCCTGCCAGGTGAGCCCCCCATGCATAGTCTGATGTGTCTGCTGTAAGGGTTTGGGCGGCAGGGGGTAGAGTGAATGGCGGTCCCTTGTTTTGGTGGCAGGCCTCTGCCCACCAAAGGAACTCTAACTGTAGGCAAGGTATGATAGGGATCATTGCTTCTAGATCCTGAGAATGTTGACATCATAGGCTTTTTAGATACCAATGTAGTTTCCTCATATGCAGTCTTACATATGGAATTAGTAGAATGCAGGAGGCCATGAACCCCAAGGCTTGCAGTATTTGTCTTGCATATAGCAGGGTTTTTGTGGCCATTAGTTTGAAGTAAGTTGTCAAATGAATTTGTTTCTCTGGTGTGAGGAAAGCCATCTGGGAAGTTGTGTTCAAGCTTGCTCCCAGGAATATAATTTGTTTTCAGGGTACCAGATGTGATTTCTTTTCATTTATGGTGTACCCCAGACAATGCCAGATGATTCAAAAGTATGTCCTAGCTTTCTGCCTGAATTAGACAATCGTCCATGTATGGGTATATTTGAATGTTTCTTTGCCTGCAAAATGCAATGACTGGAGTTAGGCACTTTGTGAATACCCTGGGTGCAGTAGATAAGCCAAAGGGCAGTGCAGAGAACTGATATTGCATGTAGCCTGCTTTGAAGCGTAGGTATCTTCTGCAAGATTCCCTGATTGGGATGTGCAGGTAGGCTTCTTTTAAATCCTGTGTTGTCAATCAGGTATCTTTGCCTAGCATAGAAAGTAATTGGTGAAGAGTTAGCATCTTGAATTTTGGAATCACCAAAAAGGTGCTTAATATAGAAAGGTCCAGGACAGGAAGCCAAGAGTTGTCTTTTCTGGGTACCAGGAAAAGTCTTGAGTAGAAACCTTGTCCCTTTCCCTCTTCTGGTAAAGTCTGAATAGCCTTTATGCTTAAGACAGAGAGTACTTGCTTTTGAGCCTCTGCCCACTGATTTCGAGGTAGATCTGGCCAACCGTTTGGGGTTGGCAATGTGTGGAAGTGAAATCTGTATCCTTGGGAAACTACATTTAAAACTCATTTGTCCTGGGTAAAGAGTTCCCAGTTTTCTGCCTGCAGAGCAATCTTTCCACCTAAAGGAGCAGTCAATTGAAAAGTGCTTGGAAGTTTTAAGGTTAAGTCATTGAAACAGTTTACCATAGGGTGGAGTCTTACTACTCCCTGATTTGGAAATGGGAACCCCCCCACAGTTTAGTCCTGTGCGTACCCTGGGACTGAAGCCTGGGTGTTCTGCTGGTTCTGGGTTTGGACTGAGAAAGCCTGGAAGAGGCAGGAAAAGAGCAATTCTTAGAGGGCCAATGCCTACTAAATCTTGGAGGTTGTACTTGTAGGAAATCTTTAACAGTTTGCATAAATTTAGCTTTTTCCTCCATCTTTTTAAGAACGTCTGCTTTGTTGCCAAACAGGCGGTCCTGATTTAAGGGAGCATCCAGCAATTTAGCTTTAACATGATCTGGCAAAGATTGCTCCTCAAGCCAAGCATGCCTTCTAAGTACAGACCCAATGACAGCAGCCCTGCAAGATGCCTCTAGTGAGTCAAAACCACATTGCAAAGTATGCTTTCCAACCTGTTCAGCAGAATGCAGCAACTCCTGTAAACCCTTATTTTCAGCACAGTCAGGAATCAACATCATTTTCTGTTTAAGCAATCCAATGATATGTTGCTGATACTTTAACATATGAAACTGGCAGTTTAAGGCCCTAATGGCCAAAGTTGCAGAAGTGTATACTTTCTTACCCCATCTATCCAGCACCCTGGAGTCTCTATCAGAGGGGGTAGGATTTTTGGCAGTAGTAGCCTTGATGCCACTGGGTCCCTGTGAAATGGTGTAAGGATCCACAGCAGGATTTTTAAAAAGGAACTTGAGAGAGTCAGGAAAGTACAGTTTTGTACCTACCATAAATGTAGATGTTCGAGTGCTAATACAGCTGCAGTCATAACAGATGGGTTCTCCTGCCGTCAGGCGGGTCCTCGGTCGGCCGAATTCCAAAGTCTAGGTCCGACGTCGGTTGTCGTCGCCTCTTCCCTGACGTCAGTGCGACAGGGGTATAAAAGAACCAGCTGACGCCATGTTCTTCAGTTTTTCTTGCCCCAGATGTCAGGTGCCCCCAGAAGGAAGGCAATACATAAAATTATGAAGTAATGCAATGCAATATAATCAAAAAACAGTAGTTGCAAGCAAATAAACCATAAAAGAATACCCCTAGAGGGGAAGGAGGGAGGGAAACCTGGACTGCAGCTGTATTAGCACTCGAACATCTACATTTATGGTAGGTACAAAACTGTACTATGTTCATCGTGCATACAGCTGCAGTCATAACAGATGGGTAGAATCCCAAAGCTAAGAAAGGGGTGGTAGGCACTAGGTGGAACTAGGAGGAGCCAAAATGCCCTGCAAGACTGCAGTGGCAAAGCCTGCTCTAGATTTGGAGTATAATGGTAGGTTGTAGTGTTTGGAGAAGGTATGCACAGAACTCCAAGTGGCTGCTTCCAAGATATCCTTGGTAGGAACTCCTCTGTGGAAGGCTGCAGAGGTGGCTGTGGCCCTGGTGGAATGAGTTCTAATGCCTGTAGGAACAGTTTTGCCATGAAAGGAATAGCAAAAGTGTATGCAGTGGGCTATCCATTTTGAGATTGTCTGCTTGGAAATTGGCTTTCCTGGAGCTCCTACTGCATAGGCCACAAAGAGCTGTTCTGATTTTCTGAAAGGCTTTGTTCTGTCCAAATAATAACGCAGTTGCCTGTGGATGTCCAAGGAATGTAGTAATCTCTCCCCTTTGTTTTGAGGATTGGGATAAAAAGTAGGTAAATGTATGGCCTGATTTAAAGCTACCCTGGATACCACTTTAGGCATAAAGGAAGGGTTGGGTCGTAATGAAACTCTGTCCTGATGGAAGATGATAAAAGGCTGGACAGCCATGAGGGCCTGTAGTTCTGAAACTCTATGAGCTGAAGTGATAGCCAGAAGGAAAGCTGTTTTCCAGGACAAATATTGCAAATCTGATGAAGCAGCTGGCTCAAAAGGAGGCAAAGTCAGTTTTTCCAGAATGAAATTTAGATCCCAAGCAGGTATTGGTTGTTTCCTTGGAGGTCTTAAATTCTTAGCCCCTCTGAGGAACTGTCTTAAAAGAGGGTGAGAGAATAAAGGAGGATCAGTGTTGTATTCTGCAGAAATGGCTGAGGCATGGATTTTGATGGAGGAGAACGAAGTCCACTGCTTAGTAGTTCAGCCAAATATTGTATTATTTGAGGTAAATTCAGTTTTCCAGGGTTCTGGCCCTTTTCTCATTCCAGACACAAAACGCTTCCATTTTGGAGTAAGCTTTTCTAGTTGATGGCCTTCTGGCCTCCAAAATGACATCCTGCACCTCCTTGGAGAGTAGGGCCTGCTGTGATGCTAAGGAATCTTCCATGCGGCTAGATTGAGTGTTTTAGCTGACTGTGAAGAGTTTTGAAGCTGTGCTGAGTCAGAAGAAGAGGCATTAGAGGCAGGGTCCATGGAGGGGAATGAGTCAGGCTCCTCAGGAGTGGGTACCAGTGTTGCCTTGGCCAGTCCGGAGCAATGAGGATCATCTTTGGTCTGTCTGCTCTGGTCTTCAATAGGACTTTGGGCAGCAGAGGAAGAGGCGGGAAGGCATAAACTGTCATTGATGTCCAGCTGAAAGAGAGAGCGTCCACTCTCCAGGCCTTTGGGTGGAAGGTCCTCAAGCAGAATTTTGTCAATTGATGATTTTTGTGGGAGGCAAAGAGATCTATGTCTGGCCTTCCCCATTCTTGGATTATTTCTGTAAAAACTTTTGGATGCAACATCCATTCATGTGGATCTGTCATATTCCTGCTTAGGTTGTCTGCCAGCGTGTTTTCCTTGCCTTTCAAGTACTGTGCTTGTAGTTCCATTTGTAAGTCCATGGCCATGTTCCAAAGTGACATGGACAGTTTGCATAGGGGTTATGAATGTGTTCCTCCCTGTTTGTATATGTACCACATAACTGTGGTGTTGTCCGTTCTTATCAATAGTTGACCTGGTAGTAGAAGGTCCTTGAAAGCTATAATAGCATTTATTACTGCTAGCATTTCTTTTTGATTGATGTGAAGGTGCTTTTCTTTTTGGGACCATTTGCCCTGAATGCACCGGTCTGTCATGTGCACCCCCCAGGCGTAGTCAGAGGCGTCTGTTGTGATGACTTGATTTGCTTGAGGCTTGCTGAATGGAAGACCTGTGTTTGCTTGACATGCTTGAGCCCACCACAGAAATTCCTTTTGCAGACATGGAAGTAGTGGTATTATTGTTTCCAAACTGTGGCTGTGTTGAGACCATAGGTTTTTTAGGTACCATTGTAGTTCTCATATGCAGCTTTGCACATGGGATTAGCAAGATGCAAGATGCCATGAACCCCAGAGCCTGCAGGATTTTCCTTGCAGTCAGCCTGGTGCAATTTGCAAGTGTTTTGAAATATTGAATTAGTTGCCCCTGCTTCTCTGGCGTGAGGTAGGCCATCTGGGTGTTTGTGTCCAAATTGGCACCCAGGAAAATTATATTTCGAGAGGGTATTAGCCTTGATTTCTCTTTGTTGACTGTGTATCCCAGAGAGTTTAATAACATTATTACATAAGCCAGATGTTTCAGAAGAATGTGCTTGCTGTCCGCTTGGATCAGGCAGTCGTCCAAATAAGGGTATATTTGTATCCCTTGAAGTCTGCAGTAGGCAATTACTGATGCCAGGCATTTCGTGAATACTCTGGGTGCAGTAGATAAGCCAAAGGGCAATGCAGAGAATTGATAATGGGTTGAACCTGCAAGAAATCTGAGGTATCTTCTGCAATTTGTCTGATTGGGACATGCAGGTATGCCTCCTTGAGGTCCAATGTTACCAGCCAAGACTCCTTGCCCAGCATGGGAAGAAGTTGCTGTAGAGTGAGCATCTTGAATTTTGGTACGAGTAGGAATGTGTTTAGGATGGAAAGATCCAAAATAGGTCTCCAATCTTTTCCCTTCCTTGGCACCAGAAATAGCCTGGAATAAAAACCTTGACCTTGTTCGTGTGTAGGTACCTCTTGAATAGCTTTCATGTTTATAAGATCTGAAATTTGCTTTTGTGCCTCTGCCCTTTGATTGTGTGGCAGTTTTGGCATGCCTCTCATTTTTGGAAGGGTATGAAAGTGGAATTTGTAGCCTCTGTTTATAATGTCCAGGATCCATTTGTCCTTTGTGACAACATGCCAATTTTTTGAGAATAGTGCCAGCTTTCCTCCTAAGGGGCTGCCATTTGAGACCTGGTTGGCCTGCAAAGGGGAAAGTCATTGGGTTTGCTTTCTGAAAGATTGTGAGTTGTCCTCACCACCTCTTTGTGTAGGAGCTTGCCATTGTCTGCCTCTGTACGATCCTTGTGGTTGTCCTCTGCCCCTCGGCCTGTATCTGCCTCTTTGGGGTCTGTCCGTGGCAGGAAAGGACCAGTTTTTGGAAGGCCAATTTCTACTAAAACGTGGTGGTTGAACCTGCAGAAATTCTTTCACAGTTTGCATTGATTTAGTTTTTTCCTCCATTTTTCATAATACTTCCTCAGCATTTGCCCCAAATAGTACATCCTTTTGAAGAGGGGCATCTAGTAATTTAGCTTTGACATGATCAGGCAAGGTTTGTTCCTTGAGCCAAGCATGCCTGCTTATGACTGAGCCTGTAACAGCAGCTCTACATGAGGCCTCTAGAGCAATTGTAATGTATGTTTACCCACTTGTTCTGCACTATGCATCAAATCCTGCAACTCCTTCAAGTCTGGTTGTTCAGGTTGTGACATTTTACTTTTCAATTGAGATAACAGAAACTGTTGGTATTTTAGCATATGAAACTGACAGTTTAAGGCCCTCATGGTTAAGGTAGCCGAGGTATATACCTTTTCCCCCCACCTTTCTAAGGATCTGGAATCTCTCTCGGAAGGTAATGGATTTTTGGCAATGGAAGCCTTAACTCCCTTGGGTCCCTGTGAGATGGTTTCTAGGTCAGCAGCATGGCTTTTGTAAAGAAATTGGTGTGAGTCAGGAACCCTGTAGTACCTGTCAGGCTTAACTGGAGCTGGAGGTAGAGAGTCCGGGTTAAGGCAGGCCTCCGAGTAAACATCATCTAGGATGTCCAAGACAGGAGGTATAGCCAGAGGCCTGTGCTGGGATAACAAAAGAAATTCCCTGAACCTTTTCTTGGAATCTGAATAATCCTGGCCTTCCCAGTGGAAGTGTTCCCTTAAGGTATGCAAAGTCTCCCCAAATGAGAAATCCTCAGGGGGGGATACAGAAGGAATAGACTCCTCTGCATCACAGTCTTCAAAAGGGGAGTAAGCCTGTTCCTGATCATCAGAGTGTTCTGAAATAATGGATCCCTGATCAGAGGAGGGGGAATCTTCCTCCACTCTGGGCCTTTTGTCCAGAGGTGGCTGAGAACCTCTGATTAGAGTAATTAAATCCTCAGCCATTTTAAGCATCTGTCTCTTAGGCATGGGGCCTGGAGATGGGCCCTGTGTAACTGGTCTCTTAGGGTGCATGGTTGCTTTAGACTTGGTGAAAGCCTTGATGGAGAAAGAAGAGGAAGGTCTGAAGACACCTTGAGTGGAGGTGGACCTGTCCACATTCTGTGTTTCAACGCCAAGAGTGGCTTCGGTATCTGTAGTCGGGGTGTTGGCTGAGGAGCCTGCGACCTCGGGTACAGGAGACACCACCAAAGATGTGTCGTCGGTAGTCAGGGGCTGCGTAGGCACCTCACTGAGAACTGGACCACGTGTAGTCGGTTTTGGCATGGTGTCGGCAGAGGCCGCGGACCTCGAGTGTCGGTCCTTGTCTTTGCGTTTTTTAGACAAAACTGGTGTCGGCGTATCCGACGACATGGTATAGTTAAATGCTTTCCCAAAAAAATGCTGGGCGAACTCCGCCCGACGCTTAATAGTGCATTTGTTGAATGTAGCACAACAGTGACAGACCAAGACGTCGTGGTCTGGGCCTAAACAAGGTATACAGAGGGAATGGAAATCCTTATGCGGTATTTGCTTCCCACAAGAAATACAATTATTAACTTTGTCTGACATCGGTCTGAGGCAAGAAAAGTTTCCCCAACTGGGTACTTAGCTTTTAAGAAGACTTCGGTTTTCCAAATTTTTCGTAATCTCAGGAGCTGGCCGACTGGCACTTGCGAACTGCTTCTGCTTTGGGCACCGCGCGGCAAGAAAGACTGAAGAACATGGCGTCAGCTGGTTCTTTTATACCCCTGTCGCACTGACATCAGGGAAGAGGCAACGACAACCGACGCCGGACCTAGACTTTGGAATTTGGCCGACCGAGGACCCGCCTGACGGCAGGAGAACCCATCTGTTATGACTGCAGCTGTATGCACAATGAACATCCCTATAATATCTATCAGGCTTTGTGGGAGCAGGAGATAAAGAGTCAGCGGCCAAGCTAGATTCAGAAAAGGCATCATCAACAATGTCTAATACAGGAGGGATAGCTAAAGGCCTGTGATGGGGCAGGAGTAAGAAATCCCTAAGTCTCTTTTTAGAATCAGAGTAATCCTGACTTTCACAGTGAAAATGCTCCCTAACAGTATGCAGGGTTTCACCAAACGAGAAATCCTCTGGGGGGGGAGGCAGAGGGAATATAGTCCTCTGCATCAGAATCCTCACAGGTAGATAAGGGTAAATCCTGGTCCTCAAAGGAAACAGACATTTCAGAATCTTGGTCAGAAGTATCATAAGCAAATTCAGTCTTAGGTCTCTTAGAGGGGGAAGGTTGGCTTCCCCTGATTAAAGTAATAAGGTCTTCAGCCATTCTTATCTGTTTTTAGGTATAGAGGCCTGACCATGCGGTCTGGGTGTCAGTTTTCTAGGCATGGTTCGAGTTTTAGGCCTTGAAGAAGAAGATGGAGTCGGTTTAATATGCAAGTCAGTAGACCTGAATACACCCTCAGAAGCTGGTGCCTGCACAGTGGCTCTGGACCCATCCAAGGTAGAGACATCCGCAGGTTCCACAGCTGAAGCATCTCACGGCATACCGGAGTCCGAATGGGTCTCAGTAGAGGCCTGCGAATCTGAAGTAGTGGGTATCAGAGGCTGCGAAAGCACCTGAGTACCGGCGAACTGGAGACTGGCTTAGGAGAAGCGTCGTCAGCAGCTTTGAACCTAGGTGGCCTGTCTCTGTCTTTATCTTTGCGTTTTTTCGGAATGTCGGTAGTCGGATGGCATACCGAAGACATATCTGGATAATTGAACCAAGTGCCAAAATATTTAGAAGCGTAAATATACTGACGACAAATAGTTTGTTGCTTAAACAAGGCACAAAACCATCAGTGAATACGTCGTGGTCAGGGCCTAGGCAAGGACTACAGTACGAATGAAAATCTTTGTGAAGTATTTGCTTGCCACAAGAAATACAATTATTGACTTTTACTAACATCGGTTTAGAGCAAGAAAAAGTTTCCCCAACGGGGCACTTAGCTTTAGTTGAAGACTTCGGTTCTGAAACTGGAAAATGAAAATTTCAGGAGTCGGCCGACCGGCACTTGCGAACTGCTTCTGATTTGGGCACCGCATGGCAAGAAAGACTGATGTAATGGCGATGGCAGCATGCTTTATACCCCTGACTACCTGACATCATGGAAGAAGAGACAGCAACCGACGCAAGACCCAAGACTTTGATAATCAGGCCGACTGAGGGCTACTGCAAGCAGATAACCTAAATGTGATGACTATAACAGTGAAACACGAAGAACATCATGTATTAGGTATGTATGGGAGACGGAAAATGTATGAGGTAGTATGGGAGACGGAACACGTATGAGGTAGCATGGGAGATGGAACACGTATGAGGTAGTATGGGAGACGGAACACGTATGAGGTAGCATGGGAGACGGAACACGTATGAGGTAGCATGGGAGACGGAACACGTATGAGGTAGCATGGGAGACGGAACACGGATTAGGTAGTATGGGAGACGGAACACGGATTAGGTAGTATGGGAGACGGAACACGGATTAGTAGTATGGGAGACGGAACACGGATTAGTAGTATGGGAGACGGAGCACGTATTAGGTTTTATGGGAGATGGAACATGTATTAGGTAGTATGGGAGACGGAACATGTATTAGGTGGTATGGGAGACGGAACATGTATTAGGTAGTATGGGAAACGGAACATGTATTAGGTAGTATGGGAGACGGAACATGTATTAGGTAGTATGTTAGGCAAACGTAATTTTCTACAGAAGATTCTTGGATGACCTGTTTTTCATATGGGAAGGCACTACTAAGGAACTGTCAGATTTTTATAATTATATTAATACAAGAACAAGCTTTTTAAAGTTTGTGATGACTTGTTCAGATCAGGAAGTTAGTTTTATGGATGTGTTAGTGAAGGTAAAGGAAGATGGGGCAATAGATACTATGACATAGAAAACCCTGTTACAAGAATATTTACTTGCATTGAAGTAGTATTCACCCACGTTTTACTTTTAATAATGTGGTGAAGTGGCAAGGTATAAGAACATCATGAGTTAATGCTACTGAAGAAAATTTTAAGAAAGAACTGAGAGCTCTAGAAGAAAGATTTGTAGCAAGGGGGTATGGTGAAAATGAAGTATCTGATAAGTTAGCTTAAGTAATACAAAGAAGAGGGAATGAAGGAAAGCCTTATTTTTCCTCAGATCCACCTGCATGTGTGAATAAGGTAGATGACCTTAGGTGCAGGGTTCCCGTAACATATTCTAAGGACTCTAAAGGTGTAGTTGACATTATTAAAAAATATTGGGGTGTCATGACCACAAGTACAGAATTGAAAGCTATAATAGGCTATAACAGCAGGAAACAACAATATGATTTTTATAAAAATAAAAATAATACTAGATATTGTTATAACTGCAGTTTCTGCAGTTATATGGATCAAGCAGGTGAATGTTTTCACCCACACCAGAACAAGGTCTATACATTTTCAGTGGAGGCAACTTGCAACAACAGTCATGTGGTTTTCACACAGCAGTATGTAAAACCTGCAGTAAATTTTATGTAGCTAAAATGAACAGAAGACTGAAAGAAAGGGTAAGAGAACATCTGAATGATATAAGAAACAGTATGGTTAGGAATGCATTAGTAAACATGTAGCAGAAACTTCCCCAGAGCATGCATTTAGGTTTCAAGTTATAGATATGGTGCAGGAAAGTCTCAAGGAGTTGATATTAGAAATGAAACAGAGTGTTTAGAAAGCAAATGGATTAGTAGATTAAGAGCAGATACAGGGCCAGGACTTAATGATAAAGTACCATTGAAATCAATGTAGAAAGCACGTCCTCTTTTTAAATCATAAGCGAGTTTTAACAGACTCCCTTTTAACCCCCCCCCACCTTTTATACACATTCATTCTTTTTTATACATGTTCCTACCTGATTCCTGACACCTATCCCTATTCTATTCTACTCAAATCTTTGCCACAGCTTCAATTCATCTCTCTAAAATTCCTTTGCCTAAATACATGTATTGTATTAAATGAACATGAATTTATTGTTTTTGTAAATATCTTATAAGTGACTGACTCAGCTCATACATTTCAAGATATGCAAAATATTGTCTTGCTGTATATTGAATGTTAAACTGCTGTTCTCATATGCTGTACTAATACACTGTATATTGTCTTTCTGTCTGGAGCTTTTCTCCTCGGGCCTCCATTGAAAACGGGCTACCTTGGCCCAATTGTCTTTCCTGGTTAACAAACTGAAATAAAAATAAAATATTAGTATTGTATATATTTAAAATGTTATTTCTTTAAGAGTTTTATTAGGATGTCATGTAATGTTTTCACTTTGTTATTTAATGGGCATTGAATTAGGTAGACTTTATGCATCTGATGAAGCAGTTGTAATACTGCGAAAGCGCTTGGGCCTTTGCCTGTGCCAGTTTCCTGAATAAACTGTTGCTTGTTTTATGATAGCCTGGTGTTGCTTCATCTTACTTCTGCTTGTTAGAGTTTATACTGAGTCTTCTTGACAGAATGAAGTATGTGGTGATCTAATTTCAGAATGTCATCTATTACGATTCCAAGTAGTTTAATTTGGCTTATGGTTTCTATTTTTGTGTTACTACTTGCGGTAATATGAAATATGTGTTTCTGATTAAGGTGTTGCTTCAGAGTAAACAGCACAAGCTTGATTTTTTTGGCAGCAAGTTACATTTTTTTAGCCGTAGTTCAATGTCAGTGAAAGATGTTTGAGTGATTTCCTGTAATCTTGTCATGGATGGGGCAGAAGAGATAAGGGCTGAATTGTTGGCATATTGTACAAGAGTGGCAAGTGTTGTAGTGGTAAGACGTTTATTTATGAAAATATTAAATAGAAGGGGGATGAGTATTGACCCGTGAGGAGACTGGCTGAAATGCTAAAAGGGTTTGTTGCCATTTGACTAATGCTTAAATAACACTGAAACCAGGGCAGGGAGGGATGAGTGAGAAAAAGAAGTTATGTACTCACCATAACGTTCCATGTTTGTAGTCCATCTCGCCCTTCACTCTTACATATGGGATCGGAGCTGATCCTCGGCTCTGACTCGGCCTATTTACAAGATGGAAGTCTTCTAGTTGGCTTGTGGCTAGGTAGGTATACAATGGTGCACCAGTACAATTCCCAGATCTTGTTTGCTGCTAACTAGGAGAGATAACAAATATACAAAGAAGCCAATACTAAAAGGTCTCTGTAAAAAAGGATAATAATATTTTTTTCTGTCTCCAGGTACTTCCAGGATGGGGGTAGAAGGGTGGGGTTCATAACAATGAAAGGTGAGATGGACTACAAACATGGAACGTTATGGTGAGTACATAACTTCTTTATGTTCTGTAGTCCTATCTCACCTTCATTCTTACATATGGGACAGCGTCCCTAGCGCCTTATTCTTAGGTGGCTCAAGGAAAAATACTCCTGAGTACCGTGGGACCAAATGATGCTCTACCCCTGGAAGTTAAATCCAATTTGTAATGAGTAATAAGAGTGTCAGGGATAGCCCACATTGCTGCTGCACAAATATTATCAATTGGGACTCTGGCTTGAAAGGCTGCAGAGGTAGACTGGGATCTGGTAGAGTGAGCCTTGATTTTAAAGGGTAAAGGTCTACCCCTCAGAGTCGTAAACGTAAGCTATACAGCTAGAAATCCAATTAGAGAGTGTTACTTTGGACACTGGTAAGCCTGATCTCGATTCGAAGAAGGAAATAAATAATTAATCTGATTTCCCAATTTCCTTAGTCTGGTGCAAATAAAAACGTAATTTTCTATGGACATCCAGCTGGTGAAACCTGTATTCAGCTGCGCTGGAATGATTTGGAAAGAACACCGGACGTTCTATGCATTGATTCAAGGTGGCATGGGAACAGACCTTGGAGACAAAGGAGGGATTAGTACGAGGGGACACCCTGTATTTGTGAAAAATCAGGTAAGGGGGTTTTACAGACAATGCTTGCAATTTTGACACCCGTCTGGCCGATGTGATAGCCACCAGAAACAAAGTCTTCCAAGACAGGAATTTCAAAGAGGATGAATGAGAAGGCTCAAAGGGCGGAGAAGCTAATTTATTTATTTATTTTATTTTACATTTGTTGACTGGGCTAGTCCAACTGGATACATGTCCATTTTCAGTGGACGCCCGGGGAGATAAGCTCCAAACTATGCTAAGTAACATTACAAAGAATAAATGAAAAAAATGAAATAGACAATAAAGACAGAAGACAAAAATACACATCAATAAACATTATAATGGTAAAGATAAAATATCTTCATACAAGCCTGAGTAAAACTCAACTTCAGAGGTCAGAAAAATGAAAGCACATTGCTGACTTCTTTATTGGAACTATGACAGGATAAGTAAATCCTAAACATAGTCAGAGAAGAAACATACAGTCATACCTCTCAACTCTCCAGATTTTCACAGAATATCTAGATTTTTGCCTCATATTGGATAACACAAAATTTAAATCCCATGAGGCAACAGGTTCTTGAAAGAGGGGTTTTAACAAAGTGGCACCCTTAAGGAAAGTTTTGCACAGCTTATATGACATCAGATTAGAATCTTGAAAGCCTAGATGAAAATTTGAAATCGCTGCCAATTGAACTCTGATAGTGGCAGCTGCAGATCCCTGGTGAAAAAGCTCAGACAGGAATTCCAAAACCACTGGAATGGAGGCAGTGTAAGGGTCAACATTCATTTTCTAAACCCAGATAGAGAATCTTCTCCATTTACTGGAATACAGTCTCCTAGTAGAAGGTTTATGAGAAGATGTAAGGATATGAGTCACGGAGGGTGAAAAGTCATGAAGACAGACTAGGTATGGAACTGGAGCAGCCACGCTGTCAAATTGAGGGTGTGTAAGGAGGGGTGAAGCGAACCTGACATTTGAGATAAGTCTGGAACTGGGTCCAGAATCCAAGGATCATCTAGGACAAGAGGCCCGAGGAAGGGGAACCAAACCTGACGAGGTCAGTAAGGAGCAACGAGGAAAAGTTTGCTTCCCAGTCATTTTGCTTTCTGAATAACCTTGGGAATGAGAGGAAAGGCATACAGGAGACCTAGGGGCCAATCGTGAACAAGTGTGTCTCTCTGTGACTCCCCCGGAGGGGGGATGAGGGAGAAGTAGCTGCTGCATTTGGCATTGACTGGGCTGGCAAAGAGGTTGCAGCAAGGCTGTCCCCATCTGTGGAAAATCTGTTCCATTGTTTCCTGTTTCAGAGACCATTCATGAGGCATCAGGATTGCCCGGCTGAGCTGGTCTGCTATCACATTGGTTGTCCCTGGAATGTGCACTGCCACCAAAAATTGCTGGGAAGATATCGCCCATTTCCAAACTCGCATGGCCTCTCGAAAGAATGGGTAAGATCTGGTTCCGCCCTGTTTGTTGATATACCATACAACCGACATGTTGTCTGATTGTATTGCAATAGTCCCCAGAGGCAGAAGGTCGTGGAGTGCTTGCACCGCCCTCATCTCTAGAATGTTGATATACAGGTGAGCCTCGTAATCTTGCCATGTGCCTTGGACAGTCCTGCTGAGATAATGCCCCCCCACCCTATCTGTGAGGCATCTGTGGTCACAGTGGCAACGGGTTGGTGAGGAACAAAGGAAGTGCCCATGGTTAACTGATTGGGAAGTGTCCACCAAATGAGGTCCTTCTTGCAAGATCACTGGGATGACAGGAGCCACTGAAGAATTCTAATGTGTAGCCTGGCAAGTGGCATTAGTAATATGGTGGAGGCCATGGTCCCTAGAAGCTGCAGAATAGTTTTGGCTTTGACCTTTCGTAAGGGGAGAAGACGCTGAATTTGAAGAACCAGATTCTGTGTCCTTTCGGCAGGAAGACAAGCCAACATGTCTACTGTGTCTCTGTGCCTATAAAAATCACAGCTTGAGAGGGCAATAAGGCATATTTTTCCCACTTTATAGAAATTCCCAGCTGGGCACAAAGCTGAATAGTAGTGTCCCTGGTCTGAAGAAGTAGATGCCTGGTGGAAGCAGTCAAGAGCCAGTCGTCCAGATACGGAAACACCTGGAATCCTCGATGTCTCAGGTGAGCTATCACTACTGCCATACATTTGGTGAACACCCTGGGGGCTGTGGTGAGACCAAACAGCAGAGCACAAAACTGGTAATGACTGGCTCCCAGCCAGAAGTGTAGATGACTCCTCGACGCCCTGTCCATTTTGATATGGTAGTAGGCATCTTGGGAGATCTACTGAGCACATCCAATTGTCTTTCCCTAATAATGGGAGTATAGACTACAGTGTCACCATCTGGAACTTGTCCTTTTTTTACTGATTCGTTCAATCTGCTAAGGTCCAAAATGGGCCTCCAGTCCCCTGTACGTTTTGGCACTAAAAATAATCTGGAGTAAGTTTCGGATCCTATTTGGTCTGCTAGGACGGTTTGGATGACTCTTTTTGACAGCAACTTGTTGACCTACAAAGTTGCCTGATCCCTGTGATTGGGTGGAACATCCAGGATCCTCTTGGGAACAAAGGGTGGAAGAGAAAAGGGTATGACATAACCTCTGGTAATAACACTTTGTACCCACTTGTCTTGAGTGATACCCAGCCAGGCTTCTGGATACAAAAAAATGCGACCCCTGACTGGCCCCAGAGAAGCACAGCCAGGCCCCACATCAGGAGCTCTGGTAAGGCCAGCCCTGAAAGGAATCGCGACCTCCCTAGTTTTGCGGACCGCCCCTGCCTCTAGGGCGACGTCTACCATTTCCTCCTCCTCTGCCTCTGAAGGAGGAGTCATCCTGTGCATCCTGGAAAAACGTCTGGGACTTCTTGAACCACATCTTACCACCCCTCTGACCCTTAGGGTATGGTCTAGAGGGAACAGTAAAACGTGCTCCCATGGCAGAGAGTGTTTTTCCTTCTTGCTCGCACCGGGTGAGTGTGTCCTTCACCTTGGGTCCAAACAATGAGTAACCATCGAAGGGGGCATTGGTAAAGGTAGACTTGAATGATTCCGCAAAGTTACACAAATGCATCCAGGAATGACACCTTAGGAAAATTCCTGAACCCGCTGTTCTACTCGCTCCATCGGCTGCATACGAAATAAGCCGCATGGAAGAGTTGACGATAGGGTTCAAGGCGGACAACTGGACAAACACCTTGTCAGGGACTCCCTCAGTACGTGCACCTTGTAAAGACTCTCCTAACTCTAAGATCTCTCTGAAGCCTTGTGAAGTGAGTAAGGTAGTTCAGCAATCTAAGGGTAAATGCCGCTGAAGAAAAGATACGCTTCCTGTATCTGTCCACTGTTCAAGACTCCGTATTCGGCAGATGAACAGAAGAAGTCTCAACTAGCTCCTTCTTAGTGGCCGCCACCACCACCATGGCCTACGGGAACACCTTTAGACAAAAAATCCTTTTCTGGGGGTGCAGAAAGAAACTTATTCGGTCTCCTGGGAACTTGCTCCATGGCATCAGGAGTATCCCACACCTTTCGACTAACTAGCTCCATCAGTTCGTCCAAGGGTGGAGACACCCAAGAGGCTGAAGGTTGAGATCCAAAAGCCTTCAGGTACACTGACTCCTCATCAGAAGGAGTGACAGTGGACCAGCCGCACTTCTGTTTAAGGATCTCCAGGATGTCTACAAAGGAGACATCATCAGAGGACGACTTGGGGGACCCTTTTGACTGCTCGAGGTCAGTGTCAGTGGTGAGAGACTCCTGCTGGGAGTCTACATGCTTCCTCTTACATGTTCTCTTCCATGGAGGCTCCTCAGAAAGATATTCCGAGGCGGTCTCGGAAGAGTGGGGGCCACCAGCCAGTGGCTCCTGAGGCTGAGGATCTCTGCTGTCCAAGGAGAGAGCAGGCGCTGAGACAGAAGTAGGTGCCTTAGGGGGAAGAATGTCAGTACCTTGGTAGGAGCTGACGATCTGGACAGCACACTCCTCATCATCTCGAGTGCTGACCTCTCTGGCTCCGAAGACCTCCCCGGCTCCAAGGGGTGGAGGATGCTGTCAGCTCTAGAGCTATCGGCTCCGAGATAGATATAGGATCCAAACTCACTCTAGCCGACGCACCAAGAGGAAGACTTGTCACCGAAGAAGTTCGGTTTCAAGTATCCCTGTCGGGGCTGACAGGGGGCTTCAGCTCCCAGACACTACGGACGGCGCTGAGTGTGTCGGAGCAGAACTTGGCTCTGAAACAGCCACAGGGGGAGCTGGAGCTGAAGGTTCCACCAGTGGTACCAAACACTCCGGCTCCGAAAGACCAGCATGGCTCGGAGGAGGAATGATCGAAGTGGGCTTAACGGACTCAAGTGGCTCCGGAACAGACTGGGTTGGAGCCCACAACAATTTAGGTAAGACAGATGACTTCAACAGTTTCAGCACTACCCTCTACACATTTTCATCTGATAAGCTCCTGGAAAACCTGGATGACATAGAAGAGCGGGATCTCTGCAGTATTGGAGACTTCAATATGGGGAGACCGGTAGAGGATCCATAGACTGGCTCCGAGAAATGGTCTCAGCGGCTGGCTCCGAAATACTTGGAACCGTCCCTGTAATCATAGTACTGCTCTCAGACGGCACCAAACTCTGTGGAGCCAATGAGACAGTGGACTTAACTGATTTGGTGATTTTAAGAGGTGGCTCCGAGACACCAGCCAGTGCCGGGGAGGGCCTCTTAGAGGACTTAAGACTTTTCCTTTGTAGATTTAGAAGAGGAAGAAGAGCTGGCCAGATTTTTCTCAAAGGAAGGTTTAAGACCACCTTTTAGGATGAGCTTGTTTTTCCTTTCTTGCAACACCCTAGCACTGAAAGAGTGGCAAAATAAGCAAGTCTCCTGTAAATGGATGGCCCCCAAACAGTCAATGCAGTTACTGTGGCCATCCGTTATGGACATATTCTGTGAGCATTTAATACATTTCTTAAAGCCAGATGGCTTATGGTCTTTACTCTCTTTAGACATTCTCACAGAGATGAGCACACACACACACAGAAAAGAGGAGAGGGAGGACTAAGTCCTCTAACTTAAACGGGCCTAGCCCTGCAGGAAAGAGAAAGACACCAAGAGGACTAGGTCCTCTACCTTAAACAGGCCTAGCCTGGGCAGGAAGGGAAATGGAGAAAGTTGGTCTTCTAACTAAAACAGACCTAGAGAGTTACAGTAAGCAGAGAAGTTCACACACTCAAACAGGAATACTAAACAAGGAAACAGAACCTAGTTCTGTTAACAACAGTAACCAATGAAGCAAGCGGGAATCTGCAAAAAACTCAGACTTATGACTAAGGAAGAACACAGAACCTTGTTCTGTTAACAACGATAATTCAACAAGCAGGAAGGCAAAAAACTTGACTTATGCCTATTGACAACACACAGTCTAACAGAGTGCAAAAGGCGCCTACAAATACGAAGTCTATTAAGAAACACGAAAAACCAGCACACAGGATACCAATAGTAAGAAGCCAAAAGGCCAAGATTGCACCAAATGGTGCAATTATAAAGACTAACTATACGAAATTGCAAACTACGCTAACTGTGACTAAACAATGATACAATAAGAGTTTTTGACTAAAACAGTCCAAAAGATTTTTGAATAAGTTTAAGTAAATGCAAAACTTAGCCAGAGCCAAAGAGAAACACAACTGAACTCGTCAGCATGGCAAATGAGATCTGGGGATTGTACTGGTGCACTATGGGATACTTAACTAGCCACGAGCCAACTAGAAGACTTCTAGCTTGTAAATAGGCTGGGTTGGAGCCGAGGATCGGCTCCGATCCCATATGTAAGAATGAAGGTGAGATAGGACTACAGAACGTCTAGAGTTGCAAGTTCAGAAAGCAGCTTTTCGTGGGATACTGCGTCAAATGCTTTGGAAATGTAAAGGGAAACTGAAGAACCAAGGTTGCCCTGATTTATCTATTGGTTTACTATGTTGGTGAAGTTGAGGATGGCAGTGGTCATATTGTGGTTGGGCCTGAAACCGTGCTGGGTGTTGGAGAGGAAGTTGTGTTTTGTTATATGTTTCATAAGCTGAGAGTAAATGCCCTTCGAGGATTTTAGAGAGGAGTGATAGGATAGCAGTAGATCTACAGTTCTTTAACAGTTGAAGTACCTAATTTGTGAAAGGGTATAATAATACATTTACTTCCAGACTGATGAGACAGTTTACAGTTATTAACCGGATAACAGGAATGGAGACAGGGACGGCTTGTGCTCCTGCACCTGTTCTGAGAAACTCAGTGGGAAGGTTACCGGCAGTCGAGGATGTTGCTTTTAATTTGGCCAGTAATTCTTTTATTGCTGATGTTGAGGCAGGCTGAAAACTAAAAGACAGTATATGTTGCTTGTGAGAATAGCTGGAAGTTGGAGGGGTGAAGTGAGGTGGTCATTGATTAGTGATAGAACAGACTGGAAATAATAAGTGTTGAAATGAAAGGCAATGGACTCTCTGCTGTTTAAAGTAGAAGGACAGGGTGTAGTGGCATGGCTGGGGTGTAATAAAGGCTGTAGTGGTATGGCCGGGGTGTAACAGTTTATTTCCACAGGACCAAAAAAGCTTGGGTTGTTTTGGTGCCTTTTTGCAGATTACTGTAGTATGATTTCTTGTCAGATTTAACAAGGATCTTAGTATGGTTTCTGAGATATCTGAAATGCTTGGTAGGCTTGTTGTGTTTTATTCTTATGCCATTCAGTTGTGGTGGGACAGGGCTGTACTAAATGTGTCTTTGCCAAATTTGGTTAAATTAAATACTTTGATAGATTATTTGTTCGGGTGAACCACGCTGTTGTCTTACTACATAGGTTGGCAGGTGGTCACTTACAGTATCTGGTAAGCAACCAGAAGATTTTATTCTATGAGGTTTGTTTGTCATTATCCAGTCCAGCATGGACTGCCTGTTGGAGCTTTTGTTGATGCTGATCATGGAGCTTCTTAGTCATGTGAAGCAGATTAGGTGAAGAGAGTCCATGGGGTTGCTACTGTTTATGGATTGCCAGTGCATATTCAACATTGTGTGTGTATATATATATATATATATATATATATATATATATATATATATATATATATATATATATATATAAATAAAACATTAAGGTTTCCTGGGGGATGTTGTCAGATATCCAGTGTTGGATATTTTTGGCTGAGGTAATGTTGTTGCCTGGTGGATGTATACTACTGAGATACATACAGATTTCTTATGGATGATTTTTGAGATTTGCAATCAGGAGTTCAGCATTATTAAATTTTTGGATATTTAGATGTACTGGGGTTATTTATAAGTTTTTTACAAATAATAGCAATACCACTTCTCTTTTAAGTTTTCTGTCCTTTCTGAGTATGTTAAAATCTGGGGGAATAACTTTGCTGTTGGTTATTTCTTCCTTTAGCCAGGTTTCAGACATTATTAGAATGCCTGGGGAGTAAAAATCTAGACATGCATGGATACCATGCATTTTGTTGCAGATAATTCTGAGGTTTTGTTGAAAAGACTTAAGTTAGACTCGTTACCTGATGGGAAAACTGTGCTGTGAGCAGTAGAAAGTAATGGGTTGGCCATGGTGGACAGCAAATAAAAACCCCAAAAAGAAGGCAAATTTCTCAACATACTAGCTGATCTCTGGCTTTCACCTTCCTGACTCTTTCCAAAGAACTCATTTTTATTACTATAGTTATTGTGAGACGGGTCATATGCCCCACAGTGCTTTCTCCTTATTTCCTGGTATACAATAACTCCATCATTTCACTATTCGAGGTGATGCCACAAAGTTTTTTTTTAAGCTCCCCTACTTCTGGAGTGTTTCTCCCCGGGCCTCCGCTGAAAACAGGATCTGTGGAACCTAGTCAGACTTTCCCAGTCAACAAATGTTAAATAATAATAATAAAATAATGTTTCCTGAGTGCTGTAAAAGAACTGTGTTTGGGCACCAACAACTAAAAACAACCACTTTCTCATTAAAAGTCTTCAGGCAATGGCATCACGGCAATGTGCATGCTTCCTTAGACGTATAGCTTATGAACCATGCTGCTGAACCTGCCTTGTACCCACATCAGGCAATGGCATCACGGCAATGTGCATGCTTCCTTAGACGTATAGCTTATGAACCATGCTGCTGAACCTGCCTTGTACCCACATCAGGCAATGGCATCACGGCAATGTGCATGCTTCCTTAGACGTATAGCTTATGAACCATGCTGCTGAACCTGCCTTGTACCCACATCAGGCAATGGCATCACGGCAATGTGCATGCTTCCTTAGACGTACAGTGTATGAATCATGCTACTGAACCTGCCTTGTACCCACATCAGGCAATGGCATCACGGTAATGTACATGCTTCCTTAGACGTATAGCTTATGAACCATGCTGCTGAACCTGCCTTGTAGCCACATCAGGCAATGGCATCACGGCAATGTGCATGCTTCCTTAGACGTATAGCTTATGAACCATGCTGCTGAACCTGCCTTGTAGCCACGGCAATGTGCATGCTTCCTTAGACGTATAGCTTATGAATCATGCTGCTGAACCTGTCTTGTAGCCACATCAGGCAATGGCATCACGGTAATGTACATGCTTCCTTAGACGTATAGCTTATGAACCATGTTGCTGAACCTGCCTTGTACTCACATCAGGCAATGGCATCATGGTAATGTGCATGCTTCCTTAGACGTATAGCTTATGAATCATGCTGCTGAACCTGCCTTGTAGCCACATCAGGCAATGGCATCACAGCAATGTGCATGCTTCCTTAGAGGTATAGCTTATGAACCATGCTGCTGAACCTGCCTTGTAGCCACATCAGGCAATGGCATCATGGTAATGTGCATGCTTCCTTAGATGTACAGCGTATGAACCATGCTGCTGAACCTGCCTTGTAGACACATCATGGCAATGTGCATTCTTCCATAGAAGTACAGCATGTGAACCATGCTGCTGAACATGTCTTATCACAACAATGTGCATGCTTCCTTAGACGTACAGCGTAGGAACTATGATGCTGAACCTGCCTTGTAGCCACAGATCACAGCAGTACATCCAGCTTCCTGTAAGGTGGTGCTGTTTAAGACCTAGGCTAGCTATGTTCCCCAGGGGTGAGGGGAAATTCTCCCAGCCCTACCATTTTGACTCTCCAACCTAAGAGGGTCATTCCCAAACATTCACCCAGCCTCTCCCTTGCTGAATCTCCCACTTTCCAGGGTCATTCCCAAACATTCATCCAGCCCCTCCCATGCGGGTGCTCCCGCCTACCAGGGTCCTTCCCAAACTCCATGTTATTTCACACATGTTCTGATCTATTACCTGTTATGCTACGGTGAATTATAAATGTCTGATCACTTTATATACATTATGATTTACAGGCTGAAGAAACTGACAGGTCTCAAAACAGTCCACAAGGTAACTTAGCCATGTAACTGAGAACTAATCTACCACATAGTTCCAATTATTGCAAACCAAGTTTAAACAGATTTTTTTTAATACACAGACTTTCAGGCAAGAACTGATAGTTCATTTCTTACATAATGGCACAACCACAACACAGTAGCATTTATACCAGACAAAAATGAACCCATATTTTTAGGCTCCTTTATAACATTTTAAATTATTGTGCCGGCTGATGCTACACTGAATAACCACATTAGTTAAAACATATCCTTTCTGCATTTATTTGCAATAACGTGACAGCATATAACTGAAATGTATGTATTTCCCTTTTCTTTATATGTTAAATGATACCCACCACTTACTGTTTACCAGCTGATCCACAAGCTTCTCCACCTGTTTTGTTTTAATCATATGCTCTTTCAGCAATGGGAAATGTTTTGTTTTTGTAAGTTTTTCAATCTGATTATTGCTGATTATATAGTCTAGAATCTTCTGTGTAACCTGGGGGAAAAAAAATTGACAGCGATTATGCAGAACTATTCAGATAAGAACTAATTTAACTAAACAATCTGTAAGCAGCAATCTTGCTGCAAAACATGACAATCATACATGCTTTTTTATAATGTGGCTCATGTTTTCCATTCAGTTGGATTTCTTTAAGCAGTGTATGTCAGACTACTGTGTTTTGTAACCTATACCAACAATACAGACAACAAAAAAACTCTGACAGTCCTATGTGTGTATATTACACACATGTACATATACACATGCATGTCTGTTTATTATATATATATATATATATATATATATATATATATATATATATATATATATATGGTTACCTATCAAAACATCTACTCTTCATAACATCTAAACTCAAAACATCAAGACCATAACATCTAAACTTCATAACATCTAAAACTCATAACATCGAATCTCAAAACACTGAAAACTACAAAGCAACTATAAACAACATCCCACACACTGTTTACTACGTTTCTGCAGGGGTGCAAGCCCACCTGCACCCCCATGTGGTGGGCTCTGCCCCCCCCATAAATTAAATATACAAACTCAGAGATCGCAGTACAGTGGAGTTAGGAAATTAACTTTTTCCCCCACTGTAGTACAAACTTGGAGTTGGTATAAACGTAGTAAACAGTGTGTGGGATGTAGTTTTCAATGTTTTGAGACTCAGTGTTATGACTTTTAGATATTTTGAAGTTTAGATGTTATGGTCTTGATGTTTTGAGTTTAGATGTTATGAAGAGTAGATGTTTTGATAGGTAATTATATATACATATACATACATATATATATATATATATATATATATATATATATATATATATATACACACACACACACACACACACACACACACACATACATACATATACACACACACAGAGTTATAGATAATTAGATAGATATTATATATTTATTTATTGAAATCTGTTGACCAGAAGAGTATGACTGGGGCAAGGGCCCCTTTTCGGCACAGTCCTGGGAACAAAAAAGAAACTGTAACTAAAGCAAACTAACTTATAAAAAGAAAAAGAACTTTACATCACCAAGTATATTCCTCCCTTGGATGGAAAGCACAGCAGCTGCTATACCCTTTCTAACATGACCTGAATGAATGGACAAGCAATCATAAACACCTAGATCTGGCCCTCAAGCCCTCATTGAAACGGGTTAAAACTAGGTATAAATATTAGTCATTTCAATGGGTACCTATGATTTGCGGTATAGTGGTTAGTCTATCGATGGTCTTCTGGAACAACAGCCTAATACTGACCTACGAATCTATGAAACTATAAATAGAAAAATGGCATCTGCATGTCAATTTTGAGTTAGCAAAAACATAACACTGCCGTTTAAAGTGTGATTTAGTAATAAAGAAGTTGAGCAGAAGAGGCTTCATATACATAATAGTGATATATAAATTGCAAATAACATTTAGATTTTGAATCTGGAATACAGAGCATCACAAGCACCATATGGACATGTAACAATATATCAGTTGAAATAATGTAACATATGCAGTGACACATTATAATAAGAAGGGATATGGTTAGCTTAGTGTGTCATGATGTGGGAAAGAGATGGGGAATGAAATGGGATGCTGCAAGTAGTGCTAGCCGAGTCAGTGGCTGTAAAGAGAGGGACATAGGATCAAGAGATAGGAGCACAGGGGATGAGAAAAGGTTGAAAGGTACAGAGGGATGTGATACAATGATATTAAGCTATTTACACGAGAAGTTAATAGTGAATTACTCAGATGTTACAGAGGCATAACAATAAGGAAGATAAGTGAAGCTGTTACACGAGCAGGTAATAGTGAATTACTCAGATGTTACAGAGGCATAAGATGAGGACGATAAGTGAAGCTGTTACACTAGGAGGTAATAGTGAATTACTCAGATGTTACAGAGGCACAACGATGAGGAAGATAAGTGAAGCTGTTACACGAGCAGGTAATAGTGAATTACTCAGATCTTATAGAAGCATAAAGATGAGGAAGATAACTGAAGCTGTTACACGAGGAGGTAACAGTGAATTACTCAGATGTTACAGAGGCATATGAGATGGATAAGTAAAGCGAAGCTGTACGGATTATTCAGATGTTATAGAGGCATAACAATGAGGAAGATAAGTGAAGCTGTTTCAGATGTTATAGAGGCATGACGATGAGGAAGATAAGTGAAGCTGTTACACGAGGAGGTAATAGTGAATTACTCAGATGTTACAGAGGCATAACAATGAGCAAGATAAGTGAAGCTGTTTACACGAGGAGGTAATAGTGAATTACTCAGATGTTAGAGAGGCATAACGATGAGGAAGATAAGTGTAGCTGTTACACGAGGAGGTAATAGTGAATTACTCAGATGTTATAGAGGCATAACGATGAGGAAGATAAGTGAAGCTGTTTACATGGGCAGGTAATAGTGAATTATTCAGATGTTATAGAGGCATAACGGTGAGGAAGGTAGGTGAAGCTGTTACACGAGGAGTTAATAGTGAATTACTCAGATGTTATGGAGGCATAACAATGAGGAAGGTAGGTGAAGCTGTTACACGAGGAGGTAATAGTGAATTACTCAGATGTTATAGAGGCATAATGATGAGGAAGGTAGGTGCAACTGTTACACGAGCAGGTAACAGTGAATTACTCAGATGTTATAGAAGTATAATGATGAGGAAGATAAGTGTACTTTTAGGTTTTCTGTGAAAGCTGCTTGACGAGACTCACCTTTTAGGTGTGTGGGAAATATATTCCATAGTTTTGAAATGTGGTGGAAGTAGAAGGAGGCATCAAAATGGTTATTAGGTTTGGTGTAGTGAACTGGTTTTGGTGTAAGGATCAAAGTTGTTTAGATGGGTTACATCTACTGAAGGAAGGTGTTGCTAGCCATTTACTGAGACCTGTTTTCAGATGATGTAGAGACAGAACATTTTGGACTTCTAGCCATTGACTTATTTTATTATCAATGTTCAACTGGCTTGCTAACAAATGAATTTAATTTGCAGACTGGTGGTCCAAAAATGTACAGTTTGGGGGGAAGGTGAACACAAACTGGGTCCAGTGAATCCTGATGGGATACTTAACAGCAAAACTCAAAAACAGCATGGCAGGAAGAATAAGACTGGAAGGCAGCAGCTGTTCATTTCCAGTCAGATGGACAGAAAGAAACTTGCTAATGAGTGGTGGACCAGTGGAATGCAGTCCTGTGAAAATGGTCAGAAATGTGGACAAGTAGAAAGAAAAGTGGACAATGCAATGACATGGACTCAAACTACATGATCGCCTCGTTCCATTAGTAGAATTGTAAGTAGAGAAAACAGCAATTTAATAATTTCTAAGGTAAAAAGAAAGGTTTAATGTACTCGTAAATTAAAGTTATACAATTATCATAAGATTAGCTCTTCATGATCCATGCCTGTTCACTTCAGACAGGGGGAGTGGTCTGCACAGATGGTAAACATTTGCCATTTCAAAGATTGAGATCCCCACCTTGCTCCCAGTCCCAGAATGCCTCTTGCTTCCCTTCTTTTCCTCCCCTAGATAGTTTTTTCCTTCTGCTTGCTAACAAGCACTGGCAAAATACATATATACATAACAGATCTCTCTAAAATGGACTATAATTTGCCTCCTCTTAAAGGCCATTGTTATGGTTTATTAGGACTTTTTGGAGGAGATAGAGAAACAAAGTCCTTAAAGGTTGGACTCAGCAGGAAGGCAACCCTTAGAAAGGCTTTACACATTTTCTGTGATACCAAGGATGAAGAGTTAAACTCTTGGTGAAAATCTGAAAAGTCTGCTAAATTTACTCTGAGTAGAAAACATGGAAATGCTACCAAATATGTTAGTCAAAAAAATGAAAGCACAGCAGGAATAGTTGCTGTAAACAGATCTACTCCCTGATGAGTTGTCCACAGACAGAATTTTATCAACCTTCCCTCGTACATTTTCAAGGAGGAGGTTTCTAGGTTGCTTTCAGAATTTGGACCACCGAAGAAGGATAAGCAGGGTCCCTGTCCATCAATGGGACTTGAGAAACCATGTGATTATTTTTAGGGATCAGGTGAAGTTTGATAAATGGATAAGACAACGGAGACCTTAATAAGGCTCTAGAAAAAGAAGCTTCATTATCACGTGAGGCCACAGTAAGGTAAACCAAAATTATCAAGCTCAAAAGGGAAGTTATAAAAATATTCTTATAACTATCTTTGCAGATTCTGACCTTTTTTAACAGTATTATTAGGGGAATCGGACAGAAGGCATACAGTAGCCCTAGTGGCCACTGGTGACTAGAGAATCTTGAGGTGATTGACCCCAGTGGAGGGATAAAGGAAAAGAAGTTGCTGTATTTGGCACAGGTTGGGAATACAAACAGGTTGCATAAAGGTTGCCCCCAATGAAGGGAAAATCGCCTATGCTGTTACCAGACTTGGGGACCACTTCTAAGGCAAAATGAAGGCATCCGTTGAATCTGTATACCAATGAGTTGTCTTGACTTGGGGGTATGCGTTGCTATCAGGATGTGATGGGAGTTCACTGTCCACTCACACAACCTCATGTCCTCTTGACAAAGGGGATCGGATCTGATCACCTTTTGCCTGTTGTGAACACTACTGATATTGCCAAAGTGCATTACTGCTGCACCCTGGGAAATTTGGTCCCTAAAGGTCTGCAATGCAAGAACCACCACTCTCGTTTTCAGAATGTTTATGTGCACTGAGGCCACCTGTTGATTCCAAGTCTTTTGAACTGTACGTCCCAAACCATGCACCACACTCCAGGACAGATGTGTATGTGATTAATGTGACTGTGAAGAGAAAAAAGGGAATCCTTTGTTGAGAATGGGTAAACGGAGCTACCACTGAAGATGTCTGACATTTTGAAAAACTAGTTAACCTAATACATGGGATCCTGCAGCTGAGACCACTAGTCGTACAGGGTCCACTCCAGGACTCCCATGTGGAATCTAGCAAATGTTACCAAATAAACATTTGCTGCCGTAAGTCCCAGTCCCCTCAGTATTAAGGTTAACGCTATGGGTATTGCACGAGTAACCTTACTGTTGACAGAATTAACGTAATTACGTCTGGTGGAAGTCTGGCCAGCTTCTGGACTATGTTCAGGTGGCAACATATAAATAGCTGCGCTTTAAATGGCTCCATCTGGAAATCTGCAGTGTTCACAAGTATTCTCAAGGGCAGCCACAGTAAGCAGTCTCTTGCACAAGTCAAGTACTCAGTGTCTGTGACTAGGATCCAGTTATATTGATATGGGAAAATGGTGCTTCCAAGTGGTCTCAGGTGAACTGCAACCACTGTCATGCATCTGGTGAACACCTGGAGGGGATGGAGGCAATGAAAAAGAATGACAGCTCATGCTCAAAAGTGGTAGACCCTTCTGGATGCTTTGACATGTAGGTAGGAGTCTTACAGATCCAAAGAGTACCTCCAATGCCCTTTCTGAAGACATGGAAAAGACTGATTACACCTTGACCATCTGGGACTTGGTTTTCCTTGCATAACAGTTTAGGCAACTTAGTTCAATGATTTGTCTAAGGCCCTTCAACTTTTTGGAGACTGAAAAAATCTGAAACTGGAATAAAATCTAGATCCTTTCTGATCTGGTGGGATTTCTTGTATGATCTTTTTTGTGAGGATGTGGGTGACCTCCATTTGGTGGAGTGGGTCATCTTGAAGAGAGACAAAAGGAAGCTGATGCGGGAGCTACTCTGAAAGGATTTGTATATCCTCTGGAAAAGATTTTCTTGTTCCATCCGTCCTGAATGGTGGCCACCCAGTCAGTAATGTGGAGGGATATCAGACTTTTAAATGCATCCAGACGTGGACAGTTGGGCAAGTCCTTAGGGGATGTTGTGGTAGACTTCCAAGGAGTTATAGAACCTCTGGTTTTGTGGTCCACCTCTACCACTATATTTTGGCATCCAGTGGAAAACTTCCCTGTCAGATCATTGTTCAAAGGCTGGAGGTTCTGATTTACGAAGCCATATGTTCTCTGCACCTTTCTGGTTTCTAGTAAAGGTCTATTGTGAGGTGGAAAACTTTAGTCCAACAGCGACAAATATCTTCTCCTCCTGCTTACTCATGAAAAACCTCTCCTTTACGTGAGGTCCAAAAAGCAAGGACTCAAAGGGAAAATAGGCAAAAGATGCCTCTACGCTTTCTCCAAACCCGCATAACTTGAACCACGCCTGCCTCCTCATAGTAACACTAGACCCATCTGCCCTTCTTAGTCTATCCACTACATAAAGAATCAGTCACATGGAGAGTAAAAAGAGTTATGCACTTACCATAACTTGGCATCTATGTTATCCTACGTTACTATTCATCACTCTTGGGTCTAAAATCAGACATCTGATCCCAGCCGGCAACTTTACAGACAGCTTCTAGGCTTGAGCTCCTCCCACTCCCATGATCCCTTGCTGCCCTCTAACTCCTCAGATCAAGTCTGCCCTAAAGCTAGGAAGCAACTAAGGAATACCTTGACCACTTGATAGGACATTTCCACCTCCTCTAGATCCCACAGACGGGGGACAGAGGGAGGGACAATGATGAATAGTGACATAGGATAACACAGATGACAAGTTATGCTAAGTACATAACTCTTTATCTGATGTTATCCATGTCACTGCTCCTAACTCTTGGGTCAGAGTCTCCAACTACCCTGAATCCTGGGAGGCCTCATGGTAGGACATGCCGAAGAACTGTGGAGCCAAAGGAAGCCCTGTTCTTGGAGGCAATGTCAAGCTTGTAATAAGTGACAGAGGTGTGAGGAGTAGACCAGGTGGCTGCCGCACAAATGTCATCTACAGAATGACAGGTGAGATAGACAGCTGACGTAGCCATAGACCTAGTGGAATGAGCCCTGATTGGACCTGGCAAGGATAAACCTTTGGATGAATAGGCAAAGAAAGTGCACATCAAAATCTAACAAGAGAGTAAATGTGGAGATTGCCTGACCCTTCCTATTAAGAGAGAATGCCACAAACAGCTGGTCAGACCTGCGGAAATCCTTTGTTCTAGTCATGTAAAGTTTGGGAAGAAAACGGGCAACTGAATAGACTGGTTCAGATTTGCTTTTGTGGCAACCTTAGGCATGAATGAAGGATTTGTTTGAAGGACCACTCTGTCTTTATGAAACACCACAAAAAGCAGTTTGACAGAGAGAACCTGCAACTCCAAAACACTTCTAACTGAAATTATGGCTACTAGAAAAGCTATCTTCCATGACAAGAATTTGATATCACATGCGGCAGCAGGCACAAAGGGGCTCTGTGTTAGCTCCCCAGCAGGCAGTACCTCAGAAAGGGAAGTGTTAAGCTCCTTGACCAAGTCCCTCTGTAGCCGGGTGAAATGTGCCAAGTAGTTGAGCACCGTCAAATCGAATGTAGCAAGGTGAAAATCTGCTTTCCATGCCTGTCAATTGTCCCAGACTCATGGTTAGGGGGATAAACAGATGTGCTATGTTCCACCAGCTCTTTCTTAGTGGCAGCAGCTACCATGATTGCATCGAATGGCACACCTTTGGACCAGAACTGCTTGTCAGAAGGGGGGATAAGGAATTTGCTCATTTACATGCATGCTCCACAGTATCTGGCTCCTTCACACCCTGCTGGGGATAAGGTCTAAAAGTTCGTCCACAGGGAGGAAGCCCAGGAGGTAGATGGTCACATCCTGAAAGCCTTCAAGCACAAAGACTCCTCAGAGGACGTGGGAAGAGAAGACCATCAGCCTTTAAGTTTGAGGATTTCTAAGATGTCCCCTTCATCGAGGTCCATATCCTCAGTGAGAGACTCAGCAGGTGAGTCCAAGTGTCTCCTTTTACATGATCTGTTCTGAGGGACCACCTCCAGTGGTGGCTGGGGGAAGAGTTGGAAGACAGGGGGACCCCAAGCAGGATAACTCCCGCCTGAAGGCTAGATCAAGAGGGCTGACCTAGAACAGTATGAGAAGAGTCTGCCAGGAGGGGCGGAGATGGTCCATGGAAGGCCAGGGAGGAAACTCTCTGGGAAGAAAGAGTCCTCTCTATGACCTGGAAAGCCAAAGGACTGGACAATGCTCCATCTACATTAGAGAAAGGGACGGCCACCTGAGGAGAAGGACTGGAGCAAGCCAGCACCTCCTAGCCTCTGGATAGTACCAGCCCAAAGCTGTCAAGGCCAAAGTGCCAAGTGGAAAGGACCAGCCTGATAAACCAGGTCTGGAGCCCTCACCCAAGGACTCTGGGGGGACAGGTATAGCCCGGGACTCTGTCTGCTCAGGGGGAGGCCGAGCAGAGGCAGTCAAGGACTTTGACGGACATAGAAATGGGAAAGTGCCTACTGACCCCCCCCCTCTACCACCCCATTGTGATGCAGGGCCTGAAAGTCCGAAAACTAACCAGGTTGGATGAGGAGATGCCAATGAAAAGGTAGGGGATGGTCCCCTAGTTGGATGGGCTGGGCATTTAAGAAGCCCCAACTCAATCTGAGCCTTGAAAAAGGACCTCATCATCCTGTCCACATTGGAAGGGATCAAACTGCTAGAGGACCTAGAGATGGTGGAGGATCTAGCTGGGGATGGATGTCTAGATCCCAAGGATCTTCCCTCTAAGGAATGACTCCTGTGCTTGGAGGAAGAAGGGGACTGCCCCAAGCCAGAAACCAAGGGGGAATCCTCAATAATAATCATGGGATTTGACCACCTTGGATCTGACAGCAAGCAAGGATCTAAATGCTTGGATCCCACTGATTTGGATCTGAGGAAGCCAGATCCATGGCTGGCCCAGATCTGACTGGATACGAAGGCCTCAATCTGGAAACCTTGGATCTGGGAGTACAGTTAGGCAACCTTGGATCAGAGGGCCTCGAAGCGGAAGTCCCAGATCCATGGGGACAGTAGCGAGGCCTAGGACCTGAGGATATCAGAATCAACTGGGTCGAAGCTGAAGCTGGATCTTAGACACTGAGATCCAACAGCCTTGTCTTTTTTTGAGGAGGAATACCCAGGAAGGAAGCAAGGGGACCTTCCTTTTATGCTCCGAAGGTCCAAGCTTGGCAGGAGACTGGGCCAAGAGGACCTCCTTGAGCCAACCCTTTTAAAAGAAGCTTGTTTTGATGCTTGACCAAAGCTCTGCGGTTGAATGCAACGCAAATGTTGCATTCAACCTCCAGGTGGTCAGCTCCCAAAGAATAAAGGCACTCCTTGTGCAAATCAGACACAGACATCTTCCGAACGCACAAGGAGCACTTTTTCAAGCCCACTGGATTGTCAGACATAGCAGAACAACCTTGCAACCTAAGAGACATGCAGGAATTACAACCGGAAAAACAAGCAAAGGTCAGAACCTGTAGAAAAAAAAAACAGCCGATAACACTACAACGTTCTACACCACTGCAAAAACTACGGACTACCAACTAGACCACAGACCAAAGAATTAACTGCTACTACAAGAAGGATACCAAAAACACACAGTCTAACAGTCTGAGAAACAAAACGGGAGGGGAGGGACTAAACTACCACTACTATACAGAAAACACTAAACTCCAACAGAAAAATACTAGCTATGAAGAAAATTCTGAGAAAGTTTGAAAATAAAGCTACTTATCGACGAAGCCCAAACTATGGCACTATCATCTCCCCAGAAGCCCAAACTATGGCACTATCATCTCCCCAGAAGCCCAAACTAAACTACTGGGTGTCATAGTTGATAACTTAAAGTTTGATGCGCATATCAATCAAACTATCAAAAACATTAATAAAAAACTTGGCTCTCTTTACAAAAATCAAACCTTTCCTTACTCCACTTACTAGAACTGGAATTGGCAATTCCCATCTACTATCAACTCTTCTCTATACCTCACCTCTATTCTCCAACTTATAAAAAACAGATCTTAATAAACTATCATCCTGCTATAACCACACATGCCAGATTTGCTACTGGCACAGCCTACCGGACACACCACTGTCACAACCTAAATCGCCTAGGATGCTTGAACTGCCTAGCCTACTGTAGTACAACCAGCTAATAGTGGCACATAAAGTTCTTTACCAACCAGAAAATACACCTGCACTAAAAAAATATTATCAGCCCCTACACCAGCACATGGCCACTGTGATCATCCACTAGACTCCTAGTTCAAACATACAAATCCAACTGCTCAGCTGGGGAGACTCTGTTTGCTAACTCTGTTAGAAAAACATAGGAGAGACTTCCAGCTGACTTGACCCTAGAACCCTCACTAACTCAATTCAAAAACAAACTTAAGAAGTACTTCAAAACTCATTGGTTATGTCCTTGCACTAACCCCAACTAGTGACCACTCTATTATTTAGGTGCCTTACCTTCAACTACTTCTAACTTTTTTCTACCACTCCATTTCAGGAAGGGTCAATTGTATAACTGCTGCTCAGTGCGTCTTAAACCTGAATGTAATGTTATGTATGTTTAACTTTGAAAATAATGTTATGTTTTGTAAAGTGTTTTATAATAAGTACTATATGTGCTAAATGCTGGCATTGCTTATGACTGTAATCTGCTTGAAACTAGCAGTTACTAAATTTTCAATGTGTATTATTATCTTGGAGCTTTGCTCCCTGGGTCTCCGCTGAAAATGGACATATATCTAGTTGGGCTATCCTGGTCAACAAATGTAAAATAAATAAATAAATTTAGGCCAGATAAGTCATGGGATGTCAGACGCCACGTAGTTGGAATGCTCAAAGTCCTTAAGAGGTCACTTGCATATATCACATGGACCATCACATGAGGTTTAAGTCTAGCTTGGCTGTGTTTTTCTTGCAGTTTTTACTAAATGTTTTATCTGTGTGACAATTTTAACCCTTTAGTTTGGTTTATTGTGGGAGGAGGATCTATGGTGCCAGGATCCTGTTAACATCATTAACTCAAAGATCACCCCAAATCTGAAGTCGTCTGTTTTTTTTTTTTTACTCAAATATTTTTATTTAAATTATTTAAAACACAATCTGAGGTCTTCTGAAGAGGAATGTGAGGAAACCTCCTCCTGACTAGATCTGTGCTTGGGTGGGGGACACTGATCTATTCCTTATGCACCTTCCCCTTCTTTGGAAATTTAGAGTGGATTTGTCTGAGTGCTTGCAAGAGGAATGCTTCCTAGATGTTAAAGATCTGCAGAAATGTTTTGGTGCAGACTGTTGTTGAGACAAGAATAATAGAACTCAAAACCTGAAACTGAGAGATATCATAGGGTGGAGGTGATATAGAAAGGGCTTGTCTGGAGTCTCTCACTCTTGGTGATTTCCTTGGAGCCATGTACAAAACTCAGTTGCTAAAGTTGATGCTGTTGTCACTGAAGCCATCAGCCTCACAACCATCAACAGCTCCCATGAAGTCAAATCCAAGTAAATGCCTTTGATGCTCAGCATCAGTGCTGCACCAGCATGGCGTTGATACTGAAGGCTAAAATGCTGACTATGCACACACTGCAAATGGCTCACT
Source organism: Protopterus annectens (assembly GCF_019279795.1). NCBI lineage: Eukaryota > Metazoa > Chordata > Ceratodontiformes > Protopteridae > Protopterus > Protopterus annectens. The sequence goes on along the minus strand of NC_056733.1, from coordinate 932,747,476 downwards.
GCCTAAGCTGGAGATGACCCACTGATGTCGATAACTTTGTGTCTTGTAGTCCTTGGCATCAAAGGAGTGGATTGTGTTGAGGACACCAGTAGCAAGGGAGTTGGCCCTGACGGGAGAAGGACCATTTGTTCCACTACAGACAGCATAATATCATTATTCTGCAGCAATACTCCAAGGGCCAAAGCATGCCCTGTAGTAAGAGAACAAGATGTGGAGGGTAAAGGATCTTCTGTAGGCACCCTACAAAAACAGCGGAAGAGAGAACACTGAGCTAAGTTAGGACTTGATTAAAGTTCTCATCATTTGTCCCAGTACAAGTGCATCAATGGACTCTCATGAAGCCTGTTTGGTGATTCTAGAGGCTCTGATAGGTTATGTTTCATGCTATTTAGAAGGCATGCTGGGATACTGACTGGGCCCACTGATGCAGTGTTCTTAGTCTTAGAGAGAGCATTAAGGAGCTGTTCCCTAGTGATAGTAGGGGGAATCACATTTGATATTTCCTGAGGGGAGGAGAGAGGGGTAAATGTGGATGTCTTTATCAGCCAGGAGGTTTCCTATATCTTCTGGCTCAGTACAGGCAGCTCCATTTACAATGAGCTCTGCACACAATTGTGCATTGCCTTTGAGGTTGCGGACATAGCTAAAGAATGCTTTGTGGTTGTCCTTGGACTGGGAGGCCAAACTTACCTCAAACTTGGCTTTGGTAGACTTTATTTGTTCTTTGTTTAGTTTGATGAGCGTGCTTTTATCCTGCTGGGTGCTGCACCTCCTAATTTTTACCATGATTTTCTTCCTCCTGTTATACATCCGATTGATTTTGTGATTCCACCAGGGTGGCTTGGTTTTTGAGTTAGTTCTGTACTTCATGGTGGGTACAGCTCCCTCTATGCAGCTACTAACATGCTTGTAAGGGATTTCTGTGAACAGTTCTGCATAGGCAGAAGTGTTCTCAAGGTTTATGGGAGGCTTGAATTTTTGTCATGTTTCTCACTTAATAGCAGGAGGTTAGCTTTAGAATAGTTACTGAATATTCCTAGTTTAGCTGGGGGTCCAAGCTTTATTTTTACTTCAAAGCAGACCATTTTGTGGTCTGACCTTACCAAGGAAGGCATTACAGTAGGGGGTGTGCAGCAGTCTCCCATTTTAGAGAGGACCAGATCCAGTATGGTTACACCCCTGGTTGGTGTATTGATTATCTGGTCCAGAGAGCTTGTGTTTACAAAATCCAGGAATCTCTGTGCATGTACATCTGGTGTCGTATAGGATTCCCAGTTAATTGTGGGGTAATTAAAGTCACCCATGAATAAGGTATTGGGTTGGATGGTTAGTGTTTCTAATAAGTTTAAATACATAGTATGGCTTTCCTGGGCCATAGAGGGGGACATCCAGCTTGCAGGGAAGTCGTGCTGGATTTTACCTATGGGGTTTTGAACATGGAGTAGCTCAAATGCATTGTCCTATTTGACCAGCCTTGAAGTATATATATTTTTTTATGTAAATAGAGACACCTCCACCTTTAGTCCCTGCCTGTGAAGTAGCTGGTCTAAATGTGTGGAAGGCATTAACTCCTTGCACTGTTGCTGTGCTCTCCGTGGCTTTAAACCTCAGCGACGGCACAAACATCAGCATTCTCCAGGGTAAAGAGAGCTTCTAAGGAGTGGAGTTTTTTATTTAGATTCCTAGCATTGAACAGTAATACCTTTAGATTTTCTTGGTTTTGATTTGGTATGTTGGAAGTACTTTCAGTATGACATTGCCTAAAAAGGCACTATGGGGGAAGACAATATTTTAGCTAATATTTGAAAGCCTAGAGGGGAGAGGTGCAGACCAACCCTGGCAAAACAGCATGGTCTGTTGACCATCTCCTTCCATGATAACAAATATTGCACCCCCCTAGAATGACACCAGAAACAAAGCCAGTTATTAAAGTCAATCATCCTTTGTTCATGTTGTGGCATCATCCTTGGAGAAGGTAAAATGCTGCTCAATGCTAGGCTCACAGTAGCCTGAGACACATATTCCGAGAGCTCTATGATGTCTCTCTTCATATAGTCTTGGGAGGCACATCTCAGGTCATTTACTACCACATAGACTATGACTGAGTCATACTAGTACTGCACTTGTGGTTCAATGACCTAAGTGCATGCATGGTGTGGAGGATCCTAGACCCTGATACGCAACTGACAGTAACGTTGTCCTTACTCAGCCTGGTGAGAGAAACATTAATGTGTCTCAGGATGGTCTCCAATGGCTAGAATGTTGGATTGTGTGGTGACTTGCCTTATGGGCTTAGAGGTAGAGGCTCCATGAGCAGTAGTTCTATGTGTTGATGTGGGTGTTGTTTTGAAAGAGCGCATTTAGGGCTGCTGAGGGTATTTCTTATGTGTACTTTGTCTAGGAGGTCATTGTGGTTTAGGAAGGTTACATGTAAGTGCCTCAGCATATGCAGGTCTAAATGTCTGCTTTGAATTGTGCATGATGCGTGCAGCATGTGTACTACTGACAACCTTATTGACATTAGGAGTACTTTTATGTGAGAGCTTTGCCTCCAGTGACATTGTGTAAATACATCTCTCACATACCATATCAGTCTGTTTGAGAATTAACTGGTTGTCAGTAAACATGAGGCAATTTCTACATTGCCTCAGGATGCCCACGATAAATACATGATAAAAGACAAATTATTATCCCAGGGATAAAAATTCAAAGGGGATATTCCAGTGTGACTCTGTCACCGCTGCTATTCTGCCTTGCCCTTAAACCATTAACTGTCTACTTAACAGCTTAGGCCATGGCTATAACTTAGCTCATGGAAAACAAAGTGTAAAGACTTGTCATCCTCTCTTTGTTGATTTAAAAAGTACAGTTGTGTATACTTACCATAAATGTGGATGTTCGAGTGTATTCACTGTTGCAGTCATTACATTTGGGTTATCTGCCTGCAGGTAGCCCTCAGCCAGCCTGAATATCAGTCTTAGCTCCCTGCGTCAGATGCTGTCTCTTCTTCCATGACGTCAGGTCGTCAGGAGTATAAAGCATGCAGCCGACACCGTTACATCAGTTTTTCTTGCCCCAGATGTCAAGTGCCCCCATAATGGGAAGGAAGCAATTATATATTAGGTTACACCTCCAACAAAAAACAAATAACCAGAAAGCTGAAATACACTAAACAAGAAGAAAGGTATAGCCAAGAGAAGTCAGGGGGCTGGAGGGAGGGTAACCAGGACTGCAACAGTGAATACACTCGAACATCTACATTTATGGTAAGTGTACACAACTGTACTATGTTCTTCATGTTTCACTGTTGCAGTCATTAAATTTGGGTAGCTTCCCAAAGCTAAGGAAGGGGGGAGGAAGTTAGAGAGCATTAGGACCAGCTATTAAGCCCTGCAAGACTGCAGTGGCAAAACCAGCTCTGAATTTAGAAAAAAAAGGCAAGTGGTAATGCTTGGTGAAGGTAAGCACAGAGCTCCAGGTAGCAGCTTCTAGGATGTCCCTGGTAGGGACACCTCTGATAAAGGCTGTAGAGGTAGATGCAGCCCTGGTGGAATGTGATGTTATCCCATGTGGGGTAGGTTTTCCATGGTGCTTATTGCAGAAATAAATGCAATGGGCTATCCACTTAGAAATGGTTTGCTTTGAAATGGCCTTCCCCTCTGCCCCTGCAGCAAAGGCAACTAGCAGTTTTTCTGAGAGGCTAAGTCCTGTCCAAATCAAATCTAAGTTGTCTCTGCACGTCCAAAGAGTGCAGTATTCGTTCTCCTTTGTTCTGTGGATTAGGAAAAAAGGTAGGCAAATGAATGGACTGATTAAGGGACACACTGGATACCACCTTGGGCATAAAGAAAGGAGTGGTCCCGAGGGACACCCTGTCTGCATGGAAGATGATGAAGGGCTCCACTGGCATGAGGGCCTGTAATTCAGAAACTCTTCTTGCTGAAGTGATGGTTAGAAGGAAGGCTGTTTTCCCAGAAAGGAATTTCAACTCTGCAGTTGCAGCTGGCTCAAAAGGAGGTAGAGTGAGCTTTTCCAATACAAAGTTAAGGTCCCAGGCTGGAGTAGGGGCTCTCCTGAGTGGTCTTAAATTTTTGGCCCCTATGAGGAATTGTTTCAGCGGGGGGAGGGTCAGAGAAGAGGGGTGGGCTCAGTATTCTAATGCGCTGAAATGGCTGAGGCATGAATCTTAATTGATGAGAAGGAAAGGGAGCATCTCTGTTAAGTATTTAAGAATATGAGGTAAGCTGGGCACTGTTGTGCCCATCCACTGAGTCTGGCTCCAGGAGCAGTATCTTTTCCACTTTTCAGCATAGAATTTTCCAGTACTCGGCCTCCTTGCCTCCAGAATGACATCTAGCACCTGCTTACTGAGGGATGCTAATGGAGAGCTCAAGGAATTAGCCAGGCTGCAAGGTTCAGTGTTTGAAGCTGGGGGTGCAGAATCTGGCCCTCCTGTGGGGACAGCAGGGAAGGGGTCTGAGGCAGGTGCCATGGTTCCAGCAGTGACATACTGCGCATGAGGGGGTACCAGTGCTGGCGTGGCCAGTCTGGTGCAATCAGCATTGTCCTTTGTTTGTCCTGTTTGATCTTTAGCAGAAGATTCAAGAGGCAGAGGGGGAAAGGCATAAACTGACAGGCTTTACCAGGTGTAGAACAGGGCATCCACTTTTCAAGCTTGACTGTGAGAAGTCCTTGTGCAGAATTTGTCCAATTGGTAGTTCTGAGGGGAGGCAAACCGGTCTATCTCTGGGTTCCCCCATTTGTTTCTCAAAATGTGGAATATCTTTGGTTCCAGTTACCACTCATGTGGGTCCATGAGATTTCTGCTTGGGTCATCTGCCAGTGAATTTAGCTTGCCTGGCAGAAATTGAGCTTTTAGGTGCACTTGGTAGCTCAAGGCTGTGTTCCACAGAGCCATGGCTAGTCTGCAGAGAGGATACAAGTGGGTTCCTCCCTGCTTGTTTATGTACCACATAACAGTGGTGCTGTCTGTTTTTACCAATAATTGTCCTGGAAGAATGTGGTCCTTGAAGGCTGTCAGGAAATTTTGTACAGTTAACATTTATTTTTGATTGATATGCAGGTGCATCTGACTCATATTCCATTTGCCCTGAATGCACTTCTCTGCCAAGTGAGCCCCCCATGCATAGTCTGATGGTTCTGTTGTTAGGGTTTGGGCGGCAGGGGGTAGAGTGAATTGGAGTCCCTTGTGGTAGCAGGCCTCGGCCCACCAAAGGAACTCTGTCTTTATACAAGGAATGATAGGAATCATTGATTCCAGGTCCTGAGAATGTTGGCACCATAGGCTTTTTAGATACCATTGTAGTTTCCTAATATGCAGTTTTGCAAATGGAATTAGTAGAATGCAGGCAGCCATGAACCCCAGGGCTTGCAGGATTTTCCTTGCAGATAGCTGGGTCTTTGTGGCCAGTACTTTGAAGCAGGCTGTCAAATAAACTTGTTTCTATGGCATGAGGTAAGCCATCTGGGAAGTTGTGTTCAAGCTTGCTCCCAGGAATACAATTTGTTGGCAGGGTACTAGGTGAGATTTCTTTTCGTTTATGGTGTACCCCAGTGAGGTTAGAAGTTTCTTTATAAATGCCAGATGATTTAGTAGCATGCCCTGGCTTTCTGCCTGAGTCAGACCACTGTCCAGGTATGGGTATATTTGAATATTTCTTTGCCTGCAAAATGCAATGACTGGAGCTAGGCACTTTGTGAATACCCTGAGTGCAGTAGATAAGCCAATGGGAAGTGCAGAGAACTGATAGTGCATGTAGCCTGCTCTGAAGCGTAGGTATTTCCTGCAAGATTCCATAAGTGGAATGTGCAGGTAAGCTTCCTTTAAGTCTAAGGTTGCAAACCAGGCATCTTTGCATAGCATAGGAAGCAGCTGGTGTAGTGTTAACATTTTGAATTTTGGGATTACCAAAAAGGTGTTTAGAATACAGAGGTCCAGGATAGGATGCCAGGAGCTGTCTTTTCTGGGTAACAGGAAAAGCCTTGAGTAAAAACCTTGTCCCCTTTCTTCTGCTGGGACAGGTTGAATAGCCCTGATACTTAGAAGAGGGAGAACCTGCTGTTGAGCCTCTGCTCACGTATTCAGGGGTAGGTCTGGCCAACCGTTTGGGGTTGGTAAGGTGTGGAAGTGGAATCTGTATCCGTGGCAAACTATATTTAAAACCCATTTGTCCTGGGTAATGAGTTCCCAGTTTTTTGCATGCAGGGCGATCTTTCCCCCTAAGGGAGCAGGCAGTTAAGCAGGGCTTGGAAGGTTTAAGGTTAAGTCATTGTGACAGTTTTCCATAGGGGGTGTCTTACTACTTCCAGCTTTGGAAGTGGGAGCTCCCCACTGCTTAGGCCTGTGTGTACCTTGAGACTGTAGCCTAGGTGGTCTGCTGTTCCTGGGTTTGGACTGAGAAGGCCTGGAAGAGACGGGAAAGGACCAATTCTTAGAAGGCCAATGCCTACTAAATCTGGGAGGCTATACTTGCAGGAAATCTTTAACAGTTTGCATAGATTTAGCTTTTTCCTCCATCTTTTTAAGGACTTCTTCTGCTTTGTTGCCAAAACAGGTGGTCTTGGTTTAAGGGAGCATCCAGTAATTTATCTTGAACATGATCTGGCAAATTTTGCTCCTTAAACGAAGCATGCCTTCTAAGAACAGACCCAGTGACAGCAGCCCTGAAAGATGCTTCTAAAGAGTCAAAACCACATTGCAAAGTATGTTTACCAACTTGTTCAGCAGAATGCATTAAATCCTGTAATTCTTTATTCTCAGCACAGTCAGGAATCAACATCATTTTCTGTTTAAGTAGTCCCATAATATGCTGCTGATACTTTAACATATGAAATTGGCAGTTTAAGGTCCTAATGGCCAAAGTAGCAGAAGTGTATACCTTCTTACCCCATTTGTCCAAGGCCCTGGAATCGCTGCTATCAGAGGGGGTAGGGTTTTTGGCAGTAGTAGCCTTAATGCCTTTAGGTCCCTGGTAAATGGTCTCTGGGTGCACAGTAGGATTCTTGAAAAGGAACTTGTGAGAGTCAGGTACTCTGTAATACCTGTCAGGTTTCCTGGGAGCTGGAGGTAAAGTGTCTGGGGCCAGGCTAGATTCAAAGAAGGCATCATCTACAATGTCCAGGACAGAAGGGATAGCAAAAGCCCTGTGTTGAGGGAGGAGTAAGAATTCCCCAAGTCTCTTTTTGGAGTCAGAGTAATCCTGACTTTCCCAGCAGAAATGCTCCCTAAGAGACCGTGCAAGATTTCACCAAAAGAAAAATCTTCTGGAGGAGAAGCAGAGGGAATGGAGTCCTCTGCATCAGAATCCTCATAGGTAGATAAGGGCAAATCCTGGTAATCAGAAGAAACAGAAATTTCAGAATCCTGATCAGAAGAATCAGAAGGAAAATCAATTCTAGGTCTCTTAGAGGGGGAAGGCTGGCTTCTCCTAATTAAAGTAATAAGGTCTTCATCCATTCTTATCATTTGTTTTTTAGGCATATGGGCCTGACCATGCAGTTTGGACATCGGTTTTCTAGGTGTGGGTCGAGTTTTAGGCCTTGAAGAAGAAGATGGCGTTGGTTTGAAATGCAAGTCAGTAGGCCTGAATACACCCTCAGAAGCCGGTGCCTGCACAGCGGCTCCGGTCCCATCCAAGGTAGAAAAATCCGCAGGTTCCATGGTTGAAGAAGCATCTCGCGGCATACTAGACTCCGAATGGGTCTCAGTAGAAGCCTGTGAATCTGAAGTAACTGGTATCAGGGGCTGTGAAAATGCCTCACTGAGTAGCGAAGAACTGGCGACTAGCTTAACGGAAGTATCGTCGGCAGCTTTGGACCTATGCAGTCTGTCTCTGTCTTTATTTTTATGTTTTTTCGGAATGTCGGTAGTTGGATGGCTTACAGAAGCCATTTCTGGATATTTAAACAGAGTACCGAAATAATATGATGCAAAAATGAACAGACTACGAATAGTTTGAGGATTGAATAAGACACAAAACCGACAGTGAGGGACGTTGTGGTCTGGGCCTAAGCAAGGAATGCAGTACGAATTAAAATCTTTATGAGGTATTTGCTTTCTACAAGTAATACAGTTGTTAACTTTTACTGACATCGGTTTAGAGCAAGAAAAAGGATCCCCAACAGGGTACTTACCTTTTTTGAAGACTTCGGTTCTGAAACTTGAAAATGAAAATTTCAGGAGTCAGCTGACCCGCACTTGCGAACTGCTTCGGGCACTGCACGGCTAGAAAGACTGATGTAATGGCATTAGCTGCATGCTTTATACCCCTGACAACCTGACGTCATGGAAGAAGAGACCTCATCCAACGCAGGGATCCAAGACTTAGATATTCAGGCCAGCTGAGGGCTACCTGCAGGCAGATAACCCAAATGTAATCACTGCAACAGTGAAACAAGAAGAACATCTGTACAGTTCATCAGATGAGGAACTGAAAGCACAAATGCAAGTTGTGAAAACTTTGTCAGATGATATAAGAATGTCATTTGGCCTTGATAAATGTGCAAAAGCAACCTTTAAAGCAGGAAAACTACAGCACCAGGAAAATTAGAAGTTATGTACTTACCATAACGTTCCATCTGAGTAGGTGGATTCATTTGTCTGCAACCTGTGGGTATGGATCCGATATCGGATCCGAACCGGCATGGTTTATCCAGCTATGTATCCGAGCTCCTAGCTCCTCCCCTCACCCATAATGCCCTGCTCTCCCTACATGACCTCAGATCGAGTTTGCCCTGCACCAACTACCCTAACCAAAGGGTAACACACCCTATGCAGGAAACTGACAAGGCCAGGGGGATAGGAGGGCGGGATGGTTGCAGACAAATGAATCCACCTACTCAGATGGAACGTTATGGTAAGTGCATAACTTCTAAATCTGAAGTAGGAGAATTCATTTGTCAGCAACCTGTGGGACAGAGTCCCCAGCTACCTGAATCTTGGGTGGCCATCATGGAAGGATATTCCGGAGCACCGCGGAGCCAAAGGATGCTCTACCTCTAGAAGTGACATCCAGCTTGTAATGAGTAATAAAGGTATGAGATGAAGCCCAAGTGGCTGCTGAACAAATGTCATCCAGAGGACCCATAGACTTAAAGGCCGCTGAAGTAGAGACAGACCGGGTCGAATGAGCATGGACTCCCTCTGGTGCGGGCCTCCCAGAGGCTTGGTACGCCAACAGAATACACTGAGAAATCCAGCGTGACAAAGAAACTTTGGAAATTGGTTTACCCAGATTGAATTTGGCAAAAGAAATGAACGACTGGTCTGATTGCCTATGACCAGCTGTCCTATGAAGGTAAAAACGAAGCTGCCTGTGAACATCCAAGGAATGCAGCTTGTATTCACCTTTGTTTTGATACTTAGGGAAGAAAACAGGGAGGTTGCTGGACTGATTAATGTTAGCTTCCGAAGCTACTTTAGGAAGAAAGGAGGGATTGATCCTTAGGTACACCCGGTCCGGATGAAAAATCAAATAAGGTGGTTTCATGGACAGGGCCTGAAGCTCTGAAACTCTCTTAGCCGAAGTAATGGCTACCAAAAAAGCAGTCTTAAAGGACAAGTATTTAAGATAGACTGTGGCCGCAGGTTCGAAGGGGGGAGCGGTCAAGGCCTGAAGTACCAAGGAAAGATCCCACGGGGGAACCGTTTCTTTGACAGGGGGTCTGAGCAAAAAGGTGCCTTTTAGGAAGGTTTTGCTTAACTTAGCCGACATAAGAGGCCCTGAATCGTATCCAACATGGTAATGAGATATGGCCGCCAGCTGAACATTGATTGTGGAACTACTGGCGCCATCATTAAAGAGAGTAGTAAGGAAATCTAGAACCAAAGGAAGGGGAACCGTGAAAGGATCTAGGTCTTGCCGCTCTGCCCAAATGGAGAAACGCTTCCATTTACTGCGGTAAATTTTTCTGGTAGAGGGCTTGTGGGCCGCTACCAGAATGGCCTTAACTGGGGACGAGATACCGGGAGTCCTGATTAGAAGTGGAACTGGAGCAGCCAAGCAGTCAACTTCAGGTTGTCCAGGTTCGGAGTTGGCAGGTTCGACGGGTGTGATATCAGATCCGGAATGGGATCTAGAATCCAAGGTGGATTCACTGAATGAGACCTTAGGTAAGGGAACCAGATCTGCCGAGGCCAGAACGGGGCAATGAGGATCATTCTGCACCCCAACCGAGAGGCTTTTTGAAGTACTTGTAGCATCAGAGGTAGAGGGGGTATGCGTAAAGAAGACCGGGAGGCCAAGCATGCACCAGAGCGTCTCTCGGAGAATCCCCTGGAGGGGGGAATAGAGTGAAAAAACTGTCGCACTTGGCGTTTAAAGAAGAGGCAAAGAGATCGCAACAGGGAGTCCCCCACTGTGCGAAGATACATTTCGCTACTTGAGAATTGAGAGACCACTCGTACGGGGAGAGAATGGTGCGACTGAGCTTGTCCGCTAAGATGTTGGTCCGACCCGGAATATGCGTTGCGATGAGAAAGCGGTTGGTGGAGATCACCCATTCCCACACTCTCATGGCTTCTCAGCATAAAAGGTAAGACCTGGTTCCCCCCTGTTTGTTGATGTACCAGACTACCGACATGTTGTCTGATTGAATCGCAATTGTTCCCAGGGGAAAGAGGGCGTGAAGTGCTTGCAATGCCAAGAACACCGCCCTCATTTCCAGAACATTGATATGCAGGGAGGTCTCTGAATCGCTCCACGTGCCTTGGACCACCCGGCCCGCAAAATGCACCCCCCCCACCCGAGGCGGGAAGTGTCCGTGGTCACTGTGGCGAGAGGGGGAGATGCACAAAAGGGGCGGCCCCTGTGGAGGTCCGGAGAATGGAGCCACCACAAGAGAGACCGCTTGCAAGCCTTGCTGATTGCAATGGGATGATACAGGGGGAGGGAGAGAAATGACCATTGCACCTGAAGTGTCCATTGAAGCACCCGCATGTTGAAGCGGGCGTGCGGAAGAAGAGTAATCTCTGCCGCCATAGACCCTAGCGCCCTCAGGACCAATTCCGCCGGTGTTGAGCTGGAGTGAAGGATGGCCCGCACCTGGAGTCGCAGATTCCAAACCCTGTCGGTTGTGAGAAAGGCTCTTAAATTTCTCGTGTCTAACCTGGCTCCTATAAATTCTATTGTTTGAGTAGGGACCAGGTTGGACTTCTCTATGTTTACTGGGATGCCTAGCTTGGTAGCTAGACGAAGGAAGGAGTCTCTTGCCAAAGAGAGTAGATGCCTTGTTGGGGCGGTGAGAAGCCAGTCGTCTAGGTACAGAAAGACCTGCACCCCCTGAAGCCTCAGGTGGGCCGCAACCACTGTTAACACTTTGGTGAACACCCTGGGGGCTGTGGTGAGACCAAAGGGAAGGACCCTGAACTGGTAGTGACTGGCTCCCAGCCGGAAGCTAAGAAACCTCCTGGATCGTCTGTCCATCCGAATGTGGTAGTATGCATCCTTGAGGTCTATAGAGCACATCCAGTGATTCTCCCCTAGAAGGGGGAGGATGGACTGCAAAGTGACCATCTGGAACTTCTCTTTGGGAACTGACAGGTTCAACAGGGACAGGTCTAGAATGGGTCTTAGGTCCCCCGTCTTTTTTGGCACTAAAAAGAACCTGGAGTAGAACACTGATCCGATCTGGTCTGGGGGGACGGGCTGGATGGCTCTTTTTCTCAGCAGATGGCCAATTTCTGCTGAAGCGGCCTCCCTCTGATCGGGTGGAACATCGGGGAGGATTTTTAACTTTGGGACATGAAGAAAGGGGATCTTGAAACCTCTGGATATAATCCGGTGTACCCAGCGGTCCGATGTAATGGACTCCCATGCCGCTAGGTGCTCCGAGAAATGTCCCCCGACTGCCTCCAGAGTGGAGTAGTCGGGCAACCCCTCAGGGTTGCTGCGTGGGCCGTTCAGAGAAGGGTTCTCTGGACCCAAGGTTCCTGGGTGCCCCTCTGCCCCTAGGGCGGCGTCCTCCCTGTCCTCCTCTGCCGCAGGAGGACTGGTTGTCCGGAGCGTGTTGGGAATGCTGCGACTTCCGGAACCACATCTTCTTCTGGCCCTTTTGGTTCCTAGAGTAGGACCTCTGGGGCACAGAGAAGCTGACTCCGACGGCAGACAGCGTCTTCCCATGCTTCTCGCTCTGAACCAAGGTATCGCGAGCCGTCTTGCCAAAAAGGGCAGAACCGTCAAAGGGGGGCGTTCGCGAATGACGCCTTGAAGGGCTCTGTAAAATCGCAGTGGCGGAGCCAGGCCTGCCGTCTTGTGACTAGGCCCGCTCCCGCAGCTCTAGCGGCTCCCTCGGTAGCGTGGGAAAGTAACCGCATAGAGGTGTTAGTCACAGAACGAAGAGTGGCCAAACGGGTGGAGTGCATAAGTTTGTCCTCCTCCGATATGGACTCTGGGGGGAATGCAGCGTATTCCTTGATAAGATCGCTGCATCCTAATGACGTGTGCCAAATAGTTGAGCGCCCTCACTGAGAAGGTCGCTGAACTAAAGATTTGCTTCCCCAAACGGTCTATCATGCGAGACTCTTTGCTCGGGGGATGGACTGAGGGACTCTCCTGGGCGAGTTCCCTCTTAGTGGCTGCTGCCGACAACATGGCATCTACCGGGGGTCCCTTGCTCCAGTGGGCACGGTCAGCAGGGGGGCTAAGGATCCTGTCGGGCCTCTTAGGGATTGGCTCCATGGTGTCCGGGTCCTTCCACGCCCTGGTGGTAATAAGGTCCACCAGGGGGTCGGCAGGAGGGGACACCCAAGAGGTAGACGGGCCCACTTCAAATGCCTCCAAGAACACTGACTCATCTGAGGAAAACTTTGGGGCAGACCACCCACCTCTAATCCGTAACATTTCCATGATGTCTCCGAAGGAGACATCCTCAGGGGGTGATCTTGGGGAGCCTTCCCCTTCCTCCAAGTCAGTGTCTTCGGTCAAAGACTCGGGGGAGTCTATGTGCCTCCTCTTACACGAATGCTTGCGAGGTGCTTCCTCGGGGTGGCTGTCCGAGAAGCCCTCAACAGCAATGTCCAGAACCACAGGAACTGCTTGGGGCAGTGAAGCAGGCTGTCCCAGTGGCAGGGTGATGGAAGCCTGGCCCAGAGCAGATGGAGTGCGGGACGGAGCCGAAGCAAGGGCCGGGGGTCCGGATGCCCTCAACAAAGCCCTCTCCACTACATCAAAAGCCGAGGTTCATAGGTAGTACTAGGCTAACTGCCCTTGCAGGCCATTGTAAGTCTAGCCAATTATCCCTTGTCAGACTCCAACCTTGCACCTTGTGTTTGTAAGGCAAACACCTTAACCATTAGGCCACCCTCCCACCCTGCTCGAGGGAGCCAGCCTCGACAATAGGATCCGAAAGTCGGCTCCCCCTCGGATCCGATGAGCGGATCGGAGCCGGCGCCGAGCCCCTTGGATCCGAGGGACCAGTGTGCTCCGACAAGGACGGCGCCGAAGGCACACTGAGTCCCTCAGATCCGAAGCTCGGGCCAAGGCTCCGAGAGGTCGGATCCGACAGACTCGAGGGCAGGGTCTCATCCGAAGTACCCAGTACTGTCGGCGCCGACCCACCCGCGGTTCTGAGGCTGCCCATCTCCGGGCGCTCCGAACCCGGGTAGCGGGTCGGAGAAGGAGCAATGGGCTTAAAAAAGGGGGTCGAGCTCCCCCCCAGAGGGGAAGCAGGAGCACTCTCATCTGCATCTGGGCCTGGATGAACCTTCGCATCATCCGGTCCAGATCAGCATCGGAGAGGCTGTAAGGAGACCTCGACGAGGCTACCGAGGTAGGCCTTGAGTGCTGCCTCGAAGGAGGTCGGGTCTCCTCATCCTCAGGCTCCGGTGAAAAGCACTGGGACCGGAGCTGAGGAGGGGGAGAGCCAGTAGCCAGAGAGGCCAGAGGAGAAGCCAGCAGCCGGGGCCAAACGGAGGTCTCGGCCCGCCACTTGTGGTGCTTCTCTCTCGTCCTTTTTCCTGGCTTCCCTCTCCTCCGACCCTTTGGCGGGGTTTGAATCCCGGGTGGAGGAGGGGGAGCAGGCAAGGCAGGGACTGCAGCAGTGACCACTAAGGCGGGGCGAAGCCGAGTCTGGGGGCAAGAGTCCCGCCAAGACCAGCTTCGACCTCCGCTCCTTCAATGCCCTGGGATTGAACCCTGCACAGATTGAACACCCTGAAGTGAGGTGTTCAACCCCAAGGCATCGAGCGACCGAGTGTGGCCATCAGCAGGGGAAAGCTTATGGCCACACTCGGAGCACTTTGAAAAAACAGCCTTTGGGGCCTCAGACATCACTATTTTTTTTTTTTTTTTTTTAAATAGTAACAATAACATAAACTAAAACACTCACACAAAGGCCCCAAAAGAAAAACACACACACACACACACACACACACACACACACACACACACACACACACACACACACACACACACACACACCAACTACGAACCAGCGAGGGGAGAGTAAAAACTATATTAAATTAACCCAAAAAAGATATAAACAGAAGGGAAACCTAAAACTTTCACACAACTTAAAAGTTTTAAAAGCTTTAAAACCCTTTAATAAGAATACTAAGACTTAGCTTTTGGAGCTCTGATGACCCAGCCTTTACCATGCGCGGCAAACTAGATCTGAGGTCATGTAGGGAGAGCAGGGCATTATGGGTGAGGGGAGGAGCTAGGAGCTCGGATCCATAGCTGGATAAACCATGCCGGTTCGGATCCGATATCGGATCCATATCCACAGGTTGCTGACAAATGAATTCTCCTACTTCAGATAATTAGTTTGGGACAAGAATATGATATAAAATACAACAAGAAAAAGCTTCGGGGATCAAACCATCCATATCTCGTGTTTGATTTCTCTTTCGAGTTTGGTAGAAGATTCTGCAGAGCGCCGCCGCCTCGGTGGAGCCGCCAGTGGATCGCCAGCCCGCCCGTGGGCGCTCAATAACTAGCCACAAGAAATCACAGAGTAGTGCTTGTTGGGACTAGAGCTAAGCTATATTCAGGAATTGAAAGTCTTCTTCGTTGTCCTGAGTTAAAGCTTTAGTTGTGATGAACATCATTTTGCACAGGTTTAATATCTCATCCCAAGTAATGATTGATTTCACCAAAGCATAATGTAGTCCACAAAGTGGATTGTGGATACCAACAACAGAACACACAACAAGTACAAATTGAAACAGAGTCTAGGACTGCGGTCAGTGTAACAACAGAAACAACGGGAGTGTCTGACCTGTGTGTGTAAGAGGGCAGAGTTGTACTCTTTCTGTACTGCGCTTGTGGTGTTACTCCACAATGGATCTTTGTACACATTCGTTTTGACAAAAAACAGGCGACTAGTATGAGATGGCCAGGTTATTACCAGACAACAACGATCAGCTGTGCAAATATTAAAAGAGATTAGCGCTGTGTAGTGAGCGCCTAACAAGACTGCTTTCCATAGTTCCCGGACTGTGACTGCCCACTGGCGCCCTGAAAAAATTGGCAGCCACTCCCACAGGTATTGGATGCACTCTGCTTTGGATGTTGGTAACATCGTATTTGACTTGGTAATCATTTTTTATTTGTGGAATATGATATAAAAGAAATTGAGCAAGAGGCAGTGTATAGATATTTGGGAATTGATGAAGGATCAAAAATAAAACAAGAACAAATGCCAATAAAACTTAGTAAGGAATAGTTTAGAAGACCTGAATTGATCCTAAAGCAGTGTAGACATCTAGAAACAAAATCCAAGCTATAAACCAATTTGCTCTTCCTGTCCTAACTTACAGTTTTGGAGTGACTGACTGGCTCCAAAATGTGTTTGATAGATTAGCTAGGTAAACAAGAAGGATGCTTCATGCTCATCAAATGATTTATAAAAAATCAGTGCATACCAAGATTATATATTCCCTGTTCCGAAGGAGGGATGGGCCTCCTTGAAATTGATTATATGTATAGATCTGCAATCATGGGACTCCACACATATCTGCTGACCTCACAAGATCCAAATGTAGTGAAAGTTTTGAAACATGAAGAGAATAAATCTAAGATGACTTTTCTGCTTAATTTGGCAGAAGCATATTGGCATCGAGCAGGAATAGAAATCAAACCAGAAGTAGATAAAAATCAGGCAGCAACTGAATATGCCAGAAAACAAAAGAAAGAATATAAGGTGAAGGACCAGATGAGAAGGCAAGAAATGTGGAAAATGCATAAATATAGTTGCAAGTATAGAAAACTTCTGGAAGAACCTTATGTTGATCAGGAACAAATGCAGAAATGGTTAAGGAGAGGCAAATTCAAATCAAGAGATGAAAGGTTAATATTGGCGGACCAAGACAGTGGGCTACATACATGTTGGTTTACAAAGTCCACTGAACATGTGGGAGAAATGGACAAATGTAGGTTTTCTAAAACCAAATTGGTAACAGTCGCACACCTCATTGCTCGTTGTGACATACTAATGGCATGAGGACTGTATACTGAAAGGCATAATAATGTGGCAAGACTGTTGCACTGGGGATTGTGCAAACATTAGGGTACTGAAGTGGCTGAAAAACACTGGAAACATCAGCCACAAAGCATCATAGAAAATTATGAAGTTTACATCACATGGGATCATCCATTACCAGCAGTTCAAAAGATAGATGCTAGAAAACCAGATATAGTGGTCCATGAAAAGAAGATGAAAGTAACACTGATCACTGAAATTGCCACATCCTCTTGCAAGTCCCTCTTCATAGGCTAAAAGGACAATACTAGGCTATTGCATAGAGACACAAAGTCATAAAATATCAGGATCTGCAGGCAGAAATGACAGCAATGTGGAAGAAAAATACCCAGATAGTTCCAATAGTAGTAGGAGCTACAGGTCTTATAAAAAATAATCTACAATCGTATTTAGATATGTTACCAATACATGTAAACCCACACAAAATGCAGGAGGAGCAATTACTGGGCACATTGCAGGTGCTGCGAAGAGCACTTTTGGCTGACGTC
This sequence comes from Protopterus annectens, assembly GCF_019279795.1. Taxonomy (NCBI): domain Eukaryota; kingdom Metazoa; phylum Chordata; order Ceratodontiformes; family Protopteridae; genus Protopterus; species Protopterus annectens. Next base: position 932,730,488 of record NC_056733.1, on the reverse strand, counting down.
AAAGACTGAAACAATACTACGTTCATGAACTTTAATCATACTTTGACTTAGGAATAGGGTCTATTCCCATTGTGGTATTAAAAACCCAAGAGACTTAGAGAAATTAAAAAACAGGGAGTCTACCAACTCCTTTATCAAATCCCTCTGTAGTTTAATAAAATGTGTTAAGTAATTCAGCGACTCTAAGGTGAAGGTTGCTGATGAAAAGATGCGCTTCCTGTATCTATCCATGGACCAAAAATCTTTATTCGGGGGATGGATAGTGGAACTAGTGAGATAGTTCCTTTATCGTGGCCGCCACCACGACCATGGCATAAACTGCTATACTTTTTGTGAGGAAAGGCTTGTCCGAATAGGACGTAATATATTTATTTGGCCTCCTAGGCCAAATAAATATATTGCGTCCTATTCGGACAAGCCTTCCAAGAGATTAACTCAGTAAGCTCATTGGAAAGAGGGATCATCCAAGAGGTGGAAGGGCAAGATTCGAAGGCCTTCAGGTATACTGACTCCTCAGCTGAAGGCGTTGTGGAAAGCCAATCACCTCTCTGCTTTAACATTTCCAGGATGTCTCCGAAGAAGGTATCTTTAGGAGGATACTGATGGAACCCTTTTGCATCATTGAGGTTATTGGATGTGACTGACTCTTCTGGGGAGTCCAGATGCTTCCTCTTGCATGTCCTCTTCATAGGTTCATAGGATGATACTAGGTTATTGGCCCAGAGGCCCTTATAAGCCTAGTCAAGAATTTTACCCATGTTCCCACAAAGTCTGCAACTGTTTACCCTGTCCAGCAGAGAGACAGGTGGAATCCCAGGGGTGTATTTTCTGTTTCCCATCCAGTCATCCATGTTCCTTTTAAAGAGGGCTAGTGAGGTACTCTGCTTGACATGGAGAGGGAGGCTGTTCCACAGATGGAGGGAGTCTTTGGGACACAAATCTATCCCCCCAACAAGTTCTATTAATGTAACATACCAGGTTGTGGCCTTGTGTGCGGGTTGCGTGAGTGGAGCTTGACATACAGATGTGCAGCAACTCCATCAAGGCCTGAGACAGCCTTGTATGCCAGACACAGGTCACCTCTGGGAAGTCTGTATGAGACTAAGTAGAGGGACAGGGCTTTTAGCCTTCCTGTATAGGACAGGTGTTTGAGATCCTAGATTTTCCTGGTCAGGAACCTCTATGGCCTCTCCAGCTGCTGCATGTGTTTGGCAAGGCACATGCCGAAGGGGGCACTGTACTCTATAATGGGTCTGATAAGGGAGGAGTACAGGGATGTTATGATCTCCTTGTTCTTGGATGAAATACCCTTGCTTATGAGGTGGGCCATGTGGAAAGCCTTCCGTACAATGGAGGCAACAAGGTGGTCAAAAGACAGGTTGCTTTCAACCTAGGTGCCCAAGTCTCTCATTACTGAATGTGTGCTTAGTACGTTATTAATGTGATAATTAGTGGGGACACCATTTTCCCCAAAGGGGATAATGATGCATTTCTTGGCATTCAGTTTGAGACCATGCTTCTGGCACCAGCTATTAGTTTGGGTAAAGCCCGCTTGGAAGATGTGCACATCACTAGGGGAATTTAAAACAGTGTCCAGCTTGTAGTCATCAGCAAACTTGGTCTTCTAAGTGACTTCCTCAGTGGGGCAATGTGGGGAAGTTTCAGAAGAGGGGTGGGGCTCCTTTGCTGGACTTCCTGATGCTTAGGGTCTCTGTGGTCCTGAGGAAAGGGTACATGAGAAGGCAAAGTCACTGGCCCAGAAATGGAAGAAAGATCCTGGGGAGACTGTGTCAGACTGGGATGTAGTCATTACCCTTCCTCATAACCTCAAAGGCACTCCGTCCCTGATCTGAAGTCGTCCCTGGATCTGACAAAAAAGTAGTCGGAGCTGAGGGAATCTCTGGCACAGAGGAGAGATGCTCTGAGGCAGGGGTAAGATCTGAACTCACCCGTGCCAAATCCTGAAAGGGAGGGTTGGATCCAATGAGATCCCAGCCTGCTCTCCGGGTTAGACTGGAGAGTGTCAGCTCCTAGAAATCTCCTGTTCCAACAGAGCAAAACAACTCAGGGCAGACATCAGATAAGAGGAACCTTTGAGCACTGGATCCAAGACGGACACTAACTGGACATCGGAATATACTGGCGTGATACCACGGAGGAATAGGCACTGATGGAGAGGACTTTGTTGGATCAGATGCCTTTGGGCTTGGATCCAGTAATAATTTGGCCAAAGCCAGTGTCTTCAGAAGCCTCTGCACTACCCTATCCACATCATCATATGATAAGCTCCTAGTAGATCGGGTAGAGATGGCAGGGGATGTCGATTTTGTCAAAACTGACAATGACAGCCGAGAAGATATAGGCCTCCAATGATGGAAAATGGCTCCAAAGTCTAAACTCAGTGGGAGCTGAAGGGGTCAGAGCAGAAGGTCCAGGGTGCTCCAAAGTCCTCTCGGATCTGAAAGATATTGACTGGTCCGAAGAAGCTGTAGGAGCAGTTAGTTTAGGTACTTTCTGTCTCGGCTCCATGGATGATTTTGGAGTCAAGGAAGGTTGCTTTTGAGTTTTCCCTGACTTATCTGATGATTTACTAGATTTAGAGGATTCAGTGAAATAGCCTTAGCAAAGGGAGTTTTTAGTAAACCTTTTAATATTAGTGTATTTTTATGCTCCATAAGACCCCTTTGGTTGAAGCCACGACAAATGGAGTATGATTCCTGTAGATGTAAAGGTTCCAAGCAATGCACACACACACACACACACACACACACACACACACACACACACACACACACACACACAGTGTGCGCATCACTTAAAGGCATCTTTTTGCCCCATTTATCACATTTTTTTAAACGATAAGGGTTTCCCATCCTGTTTTTGAGACATACTGCTAAATTCAAATACAAGCAATTCAAATTAAGCTTCAGACAAAAGAAAGAGAAAACAACACACCCACAAGAATTAGGGAGTTAAAGAACATCCTCTAACTTAAATGGACGTTGGAAAGGGAAAGCTTAAAAGAGGGAACAACACTCAGACAGCCAAAAATCATCCTTAAAAAACTCTGGATTAAGAAGGGTAATGGAATTACTAGCTAAGAAATAGAAGACAAACTAAGTACAAAAGTCGATTAATTTAGCAGAATGTCTCAAAAACAGGATGGGAAACCCTTAGCATTTAACCAAATGCAATGCATGGGTCAAAAAGATGCCTCTAAGTGATATGCACACTGTGTGTGTGCATTGCTTGGAACCTTTATATTTACATGAATCATACTCCATTTGTCATGGCTTCAACCAAAGGGGTCTTATGGAGCATAAAAAAAAAATTCTAAGCTTGTTTCCTGCCTTTCCTGTAACTAATCAAGTCCAAATACAGACTTGCCATATCCAGGACTGTTGGTAAGCTTCTGAGCCCCCCAAGCCCTTATGTGTTGGAGGGAAGCCTTCTAGCTTATCAGTGGGAGTGGTAAGCACTAGGTAACCTATCTACCACAGGAGGAGTGGTTTCTGGCCCAGAAAAAAGAAGTTATGTACTCAGCATAACGTTCCATCTGAGTAGTTATACTTCATTTTTCTGCAACCTGTGGGTATACAGATCCGTATCGGATCCGAGGCAGCAACTTTTTTTTCTAGCATCTGCTCCAAGCTCCTCCCCTTACCCATAATGCCCTACCATCTCCCATCTTCCCTCAGATCGAGTTTGCTGCAACTAAAAACATAAGCAACTCAGTCCAATGAACCAAACCTGAAAAGACAGGTCAAGGTCTGGGGGATGGAGGGAGGGCGGGAATGTTGCAGAAAAATTAAGTACAACTACTCAGATGGAACGTTATGGTGAGTATATAACGTCTTTATCTGAAGTAGATAACTTAATTTTATCTGCAACCTGTGGGACAGAGTCCCCAGCTACTCCAATCCTGGGAGGCCCTTATGGAAGGATATTCCTGAGCACCGCAGAGCCAAAGGAAATCAGATCTAGTTTGTAATGGGAAATGAAGGTATGTGAATTGGCCCAGGTCGCTGCTGCACAAACATCATCCAAAGGCACCCTAGACCAAAAAGCAGCAGAAGTCGCCATGGACCTGGTAGAGTGAGCATTAACAATACCAGGAGGAGATAAACCTTTTGCTTTGTAGGCATGTGAAATACAAAGAGTGATCCATCTGGCCAAAGAAACTTTAGAAATAGCTTTTTCCCATAAATGCTTTGGAAAAGGAAACAATCGGTCAGTCTTGCGGAAAAACTTCGTTCTATGAAGATAAAAACGAAGATGTCTATGAAAATCTAACAAATGGAGTTTGTATTCACCTTTATTTTGGAAGTTAGGAAAGAAAACGGGCAGATTAATGGACTGGTTTATGTTTGCTTCAGATGCCAATTTGGGTAGGAAGGAAGGATTAGTACGGAGAGAGACCCTATCCTTGTAGAAGACCAAATATGGAGGCATGGCAGACACAGCTTGAAGCTCAGAAACCCTCCTAGCAGATGTAATGGCGACTAGGAAAGCGGTCTTCAAGGACAAAAAAATTTCAAGTCCACCAAAGTTACAGGTTCGAAAGGAGGAGCCACCAATGCCTGTAAAAAAAAGTAAGTTCCCAAGGAGGCACTGAATCCTTGACAGGTGGACGTAACAGAAAAGTACCTTTAAGAAAAGCCTTACACAGCCTAGAGGAGGCTAAGGCAATGTTGTCTTCACCAATGTGAAAATTGGAAATGGCTGCCAATTGTACTTTCACTGTGGAGGAACTAGCTCCTTGCTGAAAGATGCCAGACAGGAAATCCAACACCGCTGGAACAGGGGCTGTAAAGGGATCTAGTTTTCTCTGTGAGGCCCAAATGGAAAAGAGCTTCATTTACTGCGATAAAGTTTCCTGGTGGAGTCTTTAAGAGAAGCCACCAGAATGGATTTACCGGGGATGAAAGACCGGGAGTCCTGGCAATTAACGGAACTGGAGCAACCAGGCTATCAGCTTGAGGCTGCCTAGATCGGGCGGACGGGCCCCCGACGGATGGGAAATTAGATCCAGGCAGGGATCCAGAACCCACGGAGGAGCTAAGAGATGAGACCAAAGGAATGGGAACCAAACCTGACGAGGCCAGAATGGGACAATGAGGATCACTTTGCACTGCAGTCGGCAAGCTTTCTGAAGAAACTTCGGAATAAGTGGCAAAGGTGGATAAGCATACAGAAGCCCGGGGGGCCAAGCATGGACTAGAGCATCTCTGGGGACTTCCCCTGGTGAGGGAATCAGAGAGAAGAACTGGCTGCACTTCGCGTTGGAAGGAGATGCGAAGAGATCGCAGCAAGGCTGACCTCATGGAAGGAAGATCTCCTCCACTACTGACTGTTTCAGAGACCACTCGTACGGCATCAGAATGGCCCGACTCAATCTGTCTGCTAAAATGTTGGAGCACCCTGGGATGTGCGTTGCTATCAGAAACCGACTGGTGGAGATCGCCCATTCCCACACAATCATGGCCTTGCAACATAGGGGGTAGGATCTGGTCCCCCCCCCTTCTTGTTGATATACCGGACAACTGACATGTTGTCTGACTGAATTGCAATCAATCCGAGAGGGAGGACAGTGTGAAAGGCTTCCAACACTAAAAGCACTGCCCTCATCTCTACAACATTTATGTGCAACTTGGTCTCTGACTGGGACCACGTGCCTTGGACTGTCCTTCCCAAACAGTGCCCCTCCCACCCGAGTTGGGAGGCGTCCGTGGTCACTGTGGATTGGACTGGAGATGATGCAAGGGGCATCCTCCTGCTATCTCAGGTGAACTTGACCACCAAAGAAGAGACGTCCTGCAGACGTGACTGATCTTGATCAGAAATTCCATGGGCAGGTCTAGCCAAGACCATTGAACAGCCAGAGTCCATTGAAGAACCTGCATGTGAAGGCACGCACAAGGGAGAATCGATATGGTGGCAGCCATGCAGCCCAGAGCCTGGAGAACCTCGCTCGCCTTTGGAGACTTGGAGTTCGCTATCTGAGCAATGTGGCACCTGAGGTGTAGGATACTGTCTGGAGTTAAAAATGCCTTCATCGGCAAAGTGTCTAGCCGAGCCCCAATAAAGTCTAGAATTTGCACTGGATGCAATTGGGATTTCTGAACATTGACTGTAATCCCCAGTAGATCTGCCAACCGAATGAAGTAATCTCGGGCCAGACACAGGTGATGCTTGTTGGGCGCAGCAAAGAGCCAGTCGTCCAGGTATGGAAACACCTGAATACCCTGAAGCCTCAGGTGAGCCATTACCTTGGTGAACACCCTGGGGGCTGTGGTGAGACCAAAGGGTAGGGCTCTGAACTGAAAATAACTGGCTCCCAGCCGGAAGCACAGAAACCTCCTGGAGCTTCTGTGTATTATGATGTGGTAGAACGCATCCCGGAGGTCTAATGAGCACATCCAGTCACACTCTCAGAGATAAGGTAGAATGGACTGTAGGGTGACCATCCGGAATTTCTGTTTGGCTACAGACAGGTTTAATGTTGACAGGTCTAGAATGGGCCTGAGGACCCCCGTCTTTTTTGGCACCAAAAAGATCCTTGAGTAGACGCCTAATTCGGACTGACGGAGGGGGGGAACTGTTCGATGGCTCGTTTGAGAAGCAGCTTTGAAACCTCTAGAGCTGCGGCCTCCCTGTGAGTGGGTGGAACATCCGGGAGGTGTTTTGTAATATTTGGAGGGGCAACAAATGGGATAGACTAACTCTGGATATTATCTGTAAAACCCAGCGATCTGTTGTAATGGACTCCCATGCCGCTGGGTGTAAGGACAATCTTCCCTCGACTGCCTCCAGAGTACGACAGTCGGGCAACCCCTCAGGGCTGTAGACCGGGTCTATCAGAAAAAGGTTCCCTAGACCCAAAATTCCTGGCACCCCCTCTACCTCTGGGTCAGCGTCGATCCTGTCCTCCTCTGCCTCTGGGGGAATAGTTGTCCTGAGAATCCCAGGAAAACTGAGATTTTTGGAACCACAACAACTTCTGCCCTGTTTGATTCCTAGAGAAGGACCGCTGAGGGCTAGAGAAGCGGATCCCGATAGCAGACAAAGTCTTCCTGCCCTTTTCACTCTGGACAAGTGTGTCACGTACTGTCTTCCCAAAAAGGGAAGAAACGTCATAAGGAGCGTTGACAAACGACGCCTTAAAAGGGTCCGTGAACTGACACAACCTGAGTCAGACATGATGCCTCATGGCTATGCCTGTCCCAGCCGTCCTAGCTGCTCCTTCCGTGGCATGGGAAAGGAGTCGTGTTTGAGACTGACTTCAGAAAAAACATTTTTGCCAAGAACAACTGTCTGTCCTGCGGTGATAAAGACTCTGGGGGTGACTCAGCGAATTCCGAAGCAAGGTCTAGCTGAAGCCGGATCACATGTGCCAAATAATTCAGCATACAGATTGAAAAGGTCACTGAGGAATAGACGCGCTTCCCAAACCTATCCACTGACCTGGACTCCTTGTCTGGAGGGTGGACAGAGGAACTCTCCTGTGCTAGTTCCTTCTTTGTGGCCACTGCAACCAACATAGCATCAACTGGGGCTCCTTTTGACCAAGGTTGTCTGTCGGAAGGGGGAGATAAAATCTTGTCAGGGCGTTTGGAGATGGGCTCTACGGTGTCAGGCTCCTTCCAGGCCCTCATGGTGATGAGGTCCACTAAGGGGTCCGCTGACGGGGACACCCAGGAAGTAGACAGGCCCATGCCAAAGGCCTCCAGGAACACCGACGCATCCCCAGAAGGTTTTGGGGCTTACCAACCTCCCCTCTGGTGGAAGATCTCCATAATTTCTCCAAAGGAGACGTCTTCGGGAGGTGACCTGGATGAACCTTCTCCTTCATCTAAGTCAGTGTCAGTAGTGAGGGACTCGGGGGAGTCCAAGTGCCTCCTTTTGCACTTGCCCTTACGGTGATCCTCTTCAGTGGGACTCTCAGAAGGGGATTTGTGAGTCACAGGGGTTTCCCTCAGGGAAATTAACCTGGGTATCCTCTGGCATGGGCTGTCCCTGAGACAGGATGAAGGGAGTCGTCGTCAAATCCAGGGGGACCTGGGTGGTATCCGAGGGGATGGGCTGGGGTCTTAATCCCTGGGAGAGAACCCTCTCCACCATTTCGAAGGCTGAGGGAGAGTGGACCTCCTTAGCACCCAGTAAGGAAGACGCCCTCCCCGGATCCGAAGCGGACACCGGAGTCGAAGAATCCATTCCCTCGGGTCTGACTCTGCGGCTCCAAGAGTCGCTCGGATCCAAAGAAGTCGGATCCGAGGAACTCAAGGTAACAGCTGGAGTCGAGGTTGGAGGAACCGTCGGTGCCGAGCTACAAGCTCCAAAAAAACTCAGATCGGGGAAGGAGAGATGGTGTGGAAGAAAGGCATGGAGGTCCCCCCTGCAGAGGGAGAGGGGCCTGGCAAGACTGCCATCTGAATTTTGGTCTGAATAAACCTCAACATCATCCTGTCCATGTCCATGTCTGATAAGCTCCGAATCGACCTTGAAGAGGCCACCGACTCGGATCTGGCTGGTCTGCGCAATGGGGGGGGGGGGGGGGGCCTCCGGTCCGAATGTTCCAACAGCTCCGGTGAGAAACTAGGAGATCGGAGTCGTGGAGAAACAGGCCTCATGGTCTTAGAAGGGGGGACTAACAAACAGCTCCCTGTCTGGGGATCTCTTGTGATGTCTGTCCTTTCTCTTCTCCCTATCCTCTCTGCACCTTTATCTTTTTCTTTATCCTTGTCAGCCATGCTGACTGTAGATTTGTCTTTAGTAGATCCATCACCAGAAGAAGAAGAGGGAGGTTGAGTCCCTGTCTAGGTGGGAGGTGGAACACTAGAGACTGAGGCTGATTCCAGCATGGCAGCAGGGAGAAGGCCTTTGGCTACTAACTTGGCCTTCTGATCCCTAAGGGCCCTCGGATTGAAACCAGAGCAGATAGCACACTGAGTGGACTAATGTGTCACTCCCAAACAAATCACACACAGAGTGTGACCATCAGCCGGGGAGAGCTTATGGCCAAACTCTGTGCATTTTTTGAAAACAGGCTTTGGCTGATCAGCCATTGTCCTGCACCCAAAAGTAAAAACACTACCTATCAGAAAAAAACACAAACACAGGTAGGGGAAGGGCAGACCTAACAACTACTCCAAGTTTGCAAAACGTTTTTTATTTTTACAAATGACAAGTGATACACTGAACAAGGGGAGGAAGGGAAAATATTCACTCAAACACACACTAGATACAAGAAATGATACCACTTACTATCCCTGAGCTCAGAGCAAAGGAGACCACGATGCACACTACTGGTGTGGCAAAAGAGATCTGAAGGAAGATAGGAGATGGTAGGGCATTATGGGTAAGGGGAGGAGCTTGGAGCAGATGCTGGAAAAAAAGTTGCTGGCTCGGATCCGTATACCCACAGGTTGCAGATAAAATGAAGTTAACTACTTCAGATCTATAGTTTATTGGCCGTTTGGGAAGCTTTTCCATCTCTTTCAACCTTCTGATTTAAAAGCCTGTGTTTGCGCTTGTTTCCTGCCTTTCCTGTTACTACTATAGTCCAGGTACAGATTTGTTGTATCCAGGACTCTTTGTAAGCTTCTCAGCCCCCCAAGCCTCTCCATGTTGGAGGGAAGCCTTCTAGTTTATCAGTGGGAGTGGTAAGCATCAGGTAGCCTATCTACCACAAGAGGAGTGGTCCCTGGCCCAGAAATTGTGGCTATTGGCTGTTTGAGCAGTTTTTTTCCATCTCTTTCAACTTTCTGGTTATAAAACTGCACTTGCATCTGTTTCCCGCCATTCCTATAACTAGCCTAGTCTGGTTATAAAGTTGCTGCATCCAGGATTGTTAGTAAGCTTCTGAGCCCCCAAGCATTTCTGTGTTGGATGGAAGCCTTCAAGCTTATCAGTGGGAGTGGTAAGCACTAGGTAGCCTATCCTCCATGGGAAGAGTGAGTTTTGGCCCAGAAATTGTAGTTTATTTGGCCGTTTGGGCAGTTTTTCATCTCTTTCAACTTACAGGCGTAAAAGCATGCGTTTGTACTTGTACTTTCCTGTAACTAGCCTAGTCCAGATACAGAGTTGCTGGATCCAGGACTGTTCGTAAGCTTCTGAGTCCTGCAAGCCTTTCTGTGTTGGAGGAAAGCCTTCTAGCTTATCAGTGGGAGTGGTAAGCATTAGGTAGCCTACCTACCACAAGAGGAGTGGTTCCTGGCCCAGAAATTGTAGCTATTAGCCGTTTGGGCAGTTTGTCCGTCTCTTTCAAATTTCTGGTTTAAAAGATCACATCTGCACTTGTTTCCCATCTTTCCTGTAACTAACCTACTTGGTAGCACTAGAAAGCCTTAAACTGATACAAGCCTTCTAGCTTAGAAGAGAGACTTTGGAGTGATTAAGTATCAGTTTTCTGTACTTTCTTGCTGTACTTAACTGTTTTCCGCATAAACACAGATTTTCCAACATTTATTGTTATTTAAAAGCTTGTTTTTTTACATATTGTACTTATTTGACTGCCTGCACTTTTAAAAAGTTGTTTTTTGTTTAAATAATTTAACTGTTGTAGACTACACACTAAAGTGTGATGGCCTTTTCTGATCGTTTGTAGTCGTTTAAAGCTGTTTTAAGTGTATTTTTTACTGTTTTTGCCTTATCTTTTCAAAAAAAAAAAAAAAAAAAAATTTCCTTGTTTCCCACCTTTCTAAGCTAATATAGTCCAGTTTTCAGGCTAGTGCTGAATTCAGGGCTGTGATACTAGTTTCTGTGTTGCCCATGCCTTACTTGGTTAGAAGGAAGTTTTTCTGTTCACTTGTGAGAGAGGGGAGCTTTGAGCAACCTATCTGTCCCTATAGGAGTGGTTCCAGCCCAGAGGTTAGTAGTTTATTAGCCATTTTGGGCTAATTTCTATCTCTTTCATTTCCCTATTATAAAAACTGGGTTTGCACGGTTTTGCGCACCGGGCAGCGTCGGTTAGCTACGGTTAAATTATTCCCGGCTCCACTAAGTCTCCTCTTCAGTTTTTCCCTTGAAACTAGTCTAACTCTCAACCTAAGCACTCAAAAAGCATCCTACAGCCCAGCACTTGCTTAGACCTAATAGCAAGCACTAATATACCCTGACACTGATTGCCCAGCAGGGCAAGGCTCTTTATTCACCCCCTCACCAACCAAGCAACTAAGCAGCTCACCCTACTATTCAGGCATGACCAAAGGGCAATTTCAGGTGTACTCTCCAGTCCAGCTGGTGAATCTGGGTATCCTGAGGCAATGTTACAACTGCCTCATGTACACAGACAACCCTCTCCTCCTACCACAAAACACTAGCATATGCAAGAGATGCAATTATACAGCCAAACTGGAAGCTAAGCTGTCTCCACCCAAGACTGGAACAGACAGTTAAGAGGAGAAGGTTAACACTTGCACCACACCTTCAGCCGCACACAGACCTACTAAAACAGCACTGGCAAAAAATACACATAAATACACAAAATCATACTCAGAGGCTCTAAATAAAAACCTGCAAAAGCATCAGAGACCTCCAAAGCAGACACCCAAACAACCTGCACCTCCTGTCACAAACCAGACAACACATATAACACAAAATCAGTGTGCTGCACAATCAAAGCCCTTAAGGAAAAATAACATACCTAACACACGTAATAGGTGACTCTATAGTCAGTCACACTGACATCCCACTCACTAGGCCGGACAAGCAGAAGGTTACTGTTAGCTGCCTTTCGGGAGCCAGAATCCGCCACAAAACACAAGCACTCAGGTCACTCCAGAACAAGTACAAATATGACTCTGTCATTGTTTATGTTGGTGTGAATGACCTGAGACGTACCTCCCTGGACTACATGAAAAGAGACACGGAAGAGCTCTCTGATCATGTAGCCCAGGCTGGTATGACCCTGACTCGGAGTAGCATCCTGCCCTCACCAAGAATGATACCTCAGTATAAAGAAAAAATTATCAATTTCAACAATTGGCTAAGCTTCTGGTGTCATTCAAAGGGGATCCAGTGTCTGTCAGCCTGGGACGACATGCTCGACAAGCCGCGTTGCTTCGCAAGAGACGGCTTGCACCTGTCACCCCTAGGCCTTCGAATACTGGTCATGGCTCTTGCTGCCCCCATAGTGCCTTTTTTAGGCAAGGCTCAAAAGTCAAATCCACCTCCATAAACAGCACAATTAACAAAAAACTGAGGGTTATGCTACTCAATGCCAGGAGTTTAAATCTCAAAATGCACAAGCTCAAAGCACTCCTCAGTATGGAGAAAGTCGACATTTGTGCAGTAACTGAAACCTGGTTCAAGGCTCCAGACAGCACCCCAGTTCTACCGGGCTACAACTCATACCACATGTTTCGGCCAGAGAACATGGACCGAAACACAAAAGGAGGGGGTGTATACATATTCATCAAGGATACCTACACATTCAGGTTAGTGGTGCAGCATGATACCTCTGAGATCATCCATGTGCAACTAACATCGGGCAAATCTGCAATGCAAATTGTGGCCTGCTACAGATCACCCTCCATGACCCAGGACCACCACTCCACCTTTCTGGAGACACTGGAAAACATGAAGGTCCTACCAAACACCCTAATATTGTGTGATTTCAATTACTCTACCATTCACTGGGAAAACTACTAGAGTGCAAACTCCCAGGCTCAGCGCTTCCTGGAATTCATCAACTCAAAAGCCCTGGATCAGCTGGTAAACTCCCCTACCAGAGGTGAAAACATATTGGATCTGGTCATCACCAACATGGACGATAGGTGTTCCACATTGGAGGTCAACCCATCACTGGTTAGATCAGACCATAACTAATCACTCAATGTCCACACCCCACCAACACCCCAAACCAAGGAAATCACAGTAAAAAAACATTTCTAAAGCAAACTTCACCTTACTTAAGACAGAGGTGGTAAGTTTCACAGCCCCCATGCTAAAGGATAACGTTGCCCAAGATGCAGAAACCTTTACAAATGCACTCTATGAGCACCTACAAGGAAGCATGGATCGTGCCATCCATAGCAAAACCAAGACTCACTCCTCTAAGAGAAGGAAATCAGTTTGGTGGACCCCTGCCATAAACAAGCTATACAATAGGAGGAGGAAACTAGTTCAGAAAAAAAGCAAATCCCAAGAAGGAAAGACATCCCTGATCAGTATCAGTAAGAAACTAAGGTCCCTCATGAAATCATCCAAGGCTAACTTCAAAAGAAAAATAGCCAAGGTTTCAAAAGATAACCACAAAGCCTTCTTTAGCTATGTTAAGAATCTAAATGACAACTCGCAGATATGTGCTGAACTAGTGCAAAGTAGCACAAAATATACTGAACCTACTGATATTGCCAACATCCTGGCAGACATATTCAGTGCAAACTTCACCCCCCCACCTCCAAAAGGGCCCACAACAATACCGGAAAAGTGTAGTGTCCCAAAAATCACAGACGCACAAGTGAAAACAGCTCTTTCAAAAGCCAAAAACACAGCGTCAATGGGACCAGTTGGTGTCCCAGGTTGCATCTTGCACGAACTACAGAACGAACTAACCCCCGACCTAAACATGCTGTTCAACCTCAGCCTCTCCACAGGTTACGTGCACATAGAATGGCGCACAGCAACGGTTATTCCTCTCCACAAATGAGGGGCCACAACTGACCCTGGTAACTATCGCCCCATAAGCCTGACTAGCCTGGTCTGCAAGGCTATGGACAGCATCATCATGGAACTCCTTAACAAAGACATTGGGAACCTCCAAACACTTGACCCTACCCAGTTCGGCTTTGCTAAGGGCAGATCATGCTTACTAAACCTGGTTGACTTCTTCGAGACAGTCACCAAGGCCACGGATGAGGGAAAGGTGGTTCACACAGCCTACCTTGACCTCGCCAAGGCTTTCAACACCATTCCCCACTCAGGTATTATAGAAAAACTCAATAGACTGAGCATAAATCCCTATGTCACGAGATGGGTTGCCATCTGGCTTACAGACAGAACTCACACAATAAGAATAGTGGGCTCCATTTCCGACTCTAAACCAGTCACAAGTGGTGTCCCGCAAAGCTCGGTTCTGGGACCCCTACTGTTCGGCATATACTTCTCAGAAAGTACAGGCAAACACAGGAGGACAATGGCTAACCAAGTTCACCGATGACTGCAAACTGGGAGCCATAACTGATTCTCCGGCTGACAGAGACATCCTCCAAAAGGGCCTTACTGAGGTGGACACCTGGTGTCAAAGTCATGGCCTCAAGCTTAATGCCAAAAAATGCAAAGTCATCCCGTTTGGGAAAAACAAAACACCCACGAATTACCACACAGGTGGAAGCCCCCTTAATACAGAAGAGGTAATAAGAGATCTGGGGACCCAGGTAGATAGTATTCTCTCCTTTAACAATCATATTGCCAAAGTAGTTCGGAAATCCTTGTATGTGGCCCATCTAATTACTAAAGGGTTTGCATCTAGAAATAAAGAGGTTATAGTGCCCCTCTACTCATCACTCATTAGACCCATCATAAAGTACAATGCCCCATTTGGGATGTACCTCACAAGACACTTCCAACAGCTGGAAAGGCCAAAAAAGTACCTCACCACGAGGATTACTGGCCTCAAACATATGTCCTATGCAGCTCGACTGAAAAAACTCCGGCTGTACTCAGTGGCATACCGCTTACTCAGAGGTGATCTCTGCCTGACTTACAAAGTCATGTTCAACTCAGAATTGATGGACATGCTACACCTAAAGAAATCCAAGTCACTGCGAGCTACGTGCTCTAGTGAGCTAAACCTCGCCACAACAATAAATAGAACATGCTGGAGGGATAGATTCCTGTCACAGAGACTCTCTATGCTTTGGAACAAAATTCCAAACTACATCAGACAGAGCCCCTCACTAACACTCTTCAAGAGAAACCTTGACGAGTGGATGGGTAACAGAAAAAACACCCCTGGGATCACTTTATTGGCTCTGCTTGACAGAGGATCAGTTAATTAATCAATGGGGCAGCGAAAGCTGACACACTCTGGCTAGGCATAAAAATGCCCTCAGGCAGATAGCCTAGTACCTACCTATGAACCTAATTAAGTAGGAAATACAACGAATATATAAATAAAATTTCACTTAGCCCAGAGCTTCCAAGAACAACAGTCTTTCAATGAGTGGCAAACAAGATCTGGGGTTTTAGGGAACTGCATCATGGGTAAGGAAGAATGCCCACGAGCATGGCTGAAGGCTCAAACTTTTGAAAAAGGCAGAGATGGATCCAGTGGATCAGATCTGACCCACAAGTGAGAATAAAGGCAAGAGTGACAACATCACAGCATCATTTAACTAATCTCACTATATTTTCCTGACTGACTGAATAATCACTGTTCCCTACTTACCTGCTACAGCAAGGCAATATGAAATGGATGAGTGTTTTTGTTGTCAGGTTCAAATAACATAGTGCTGAGTGCTTCTACTACATCTCCCACTAGCTTATAAATACAATTTCAGTGCTGGCTACAGAATTACATCACATTTGATCACCTGGCTGTGGTTCCCACACTACCCCCGCACTAGATACTGAGCCAGGATTTGGCACAGATGTGTCACAATACACACAAAAAACTTTAGCTAAAGGCTTAATACAGCATCTGGAAGCTATAAAACAATTTCAACACTTCTATCCTTCCTGCAGAAAGGCTTTTCATAGACACTGTGCCTCTGGCTGCATTCATACCTTTGAAATAGAATCTTTATGGCCTAAATCAAGTCATTTAATTTCAGGCTATTTTTCTTGAGATCAGCTGGGCTGAGCTTAACCTCTTCCCTTCCAGTATCCTCTGTTAAAATATTCACATTTCAGCAGTTACAACAATACAGCCTGACATACATGTATATTTATTTTCTGTCCAGCAGGACCCACTGGTGATACATTTTTTAACACAAGCAACTTTATAAATACATTTTAATACAAGCATCTGTACAAATCTGTTTGATATTGAAATGACATATTCTTTACAAAACTCCAGCTACCTATGCTGGCATATGTTACACATGCATTGGCCTACTCTCTCTGGCACAGCTGGCACTATCTCACATCATCATAATGACTATCTACAGGTTTTAAATTTAGAATTAAGAGTGTGTTATCAGATGCAAATCATATGACTGCTTCTATGTTGTGTATTTTTTAATAATCCTTTCCAAGTTAGAAAGCACCATATAAAAATTCACTTTAGTATTGATGGCTGGCTGAGAAGCATGCACCTTATGGCAGTTACCTGTGATGCAAATCCTGAAAGCTCCCCTGTTGTTAAGTGATCAACAATTTGTTCCAGGACGGTTTCTGTATTATATGATGAAAGGAATCCCTATGAAAGAAAAACACAATTAAAAAGGCATTTAAATAGGTTCAAGAATATCACAAGAAACAAGCTATCCCACAAGCGTAACTCTAGGAATGATCTGTGAAGTGAATTCTACCAGGCAGTTGCTCCATCTATAATATTCTCGGTGCATTTTCACAAAAGGAGGCTGCATTACAGAGCCTCCATGTGAATGGATGTCTACATTAAGCTGTCAATTGACTAATTCTTTTTTTAGATACTTTGCTTCCTAAACCAAAGCTACACTCTTTGGACTATTGTCAGCTATTTTATAACCAACAGTGCTTAACATATCACAAAATAACTACATACACAAACGTGTGTCACACACATATTTCAGTATATATCCATATATTGAAAAGTTAATCTACCAAAAGGTAACTTACCAAATAAAACTTGTCGATCAGCAGCCTATTGAAAATAAAATTTGCCTTATTTATGGGCAACACCCCCTGCTAATTATATATACCAACTTCGAGACAGATACTCAGTGGGGAAAGGACAAATTTCCCCAATTCCCAACATACTGCAATCTTATAGAAAAGCAAACATGTTCGATCAGCTGATTTTTGATCAGCTATGCCGGCTTCTTTTCAGGTGCAGCAAGTTGACAATAGACAACCTGTTTGTAACTCTCACTCTCTTTTATATATATATATATATATATATATATACATATATACACAGAGAGAGAGATAATACACACACAAATACAGACACACACACACATACATGGTTCTCAGTTTGAAAGAAACAAGATCAAAGTCATAAATATGGAGAGTCTGATTCACTGAATGTTGTTTTATGTTGTGTTGTGTACTGTTGTATTGCATTTTCTGTAGCAAGACCTTTGTACAGTGCAATTTCTAAGCCAAGAGACAACAGTATAATTTATAAAGATTTTTCTTGGGTTTTTTACTGTTGCATGATGTCAGTTTTGCATATTTTTATATGTATATGTGTAGAATCGTCATCACTTCTATTTCCCCACAGTCCATCCAAAAAGTGGCCCTGCTTTTTACATTTATATCATTTTGCAGTATAATTTTGAAAGTCATAACCTTTTTTTCTACAATTGTATACATCAATATTATCTTTTTTTCCCCTTTCTTAACATCGTCAGATCAAATGTCTCTTTGTCCTACAAAAAACCCGTATTCGGTCAGCCGCAGTACTTCAAAACATTTCCTACATCATTTATATTAATTAAAATAAGATGATGAATTTTTTCCTTTTAACATTTTAAAGCCACAAAACATTCCTATCTGCAGTCCAAAGCCCTCTTAGCTGTTATTGCTATTCAACCCTGTACATTTTGACACCTCTTGTTCAAATAACTTTGCAAAGTCTTGTTCTCCACAAACATTCTTAATTGCACACTTTTTTAGTATCTCTGTTTTATGATTTGAAAACAGAATTATTCTAAAGGGAAGTGCAGTTGTCTAAGAACTTACCATAACAGTAGACATGTGACTTTTACTGTTGCAGTATTCTTATTAAAGGGCTATCCTACACAGGACAGCCATTCAGCCGTCCAGCATATCAAAGCCTTAGGCCCTTCCAAGAACCATATATCAGGCACATCTTATGCCCAGGATGTAAACTACGTAAGTGACTTAGAGGTGCCTATTCCTCAGAGCTGAATTTTCCCAAAAGAACTAGAGCAACCCAAGATAAACAAAAGAAAAAGCATGTACATCCAGATACAGGAAAAAGAAGGACTGTAGAGCCAGAAGGTAAGAATACTGAAACCAAGACGGGGAAGGAGGGAGGGATGGAATACTGCCACAGTGAAAACCGCTCAGCCAGAAGGTAAGAATACAGAAACCAAGACTAGGAAGGAGGGAGGGATGGAATACTGCCACAGTGAAAACTGCTCAGCCAGAAGGTAAGAATACAGAAACCAAGACGGGGAAGGAGGGAGGGATGGAATACTGCCACAGTGAAAACCGCTCAGCCAAAAGGTAAGAATACAGAAACCAAGACTGGGAAGGAGGGAGGGATGGAATACTGCCACAGTGAAAACCGCTCAGCCAGAAGGCAAGAATACAGAAAACAAGACGGGGAAGGAGGGAGGAATGGAATACTGCCACAGTGAAAACTGCTCAGCCAGAAGGTAAGAATACAGAAACCAAGACTAGGAAGGAGGGAGGGATGGAATACTGCCACAGTGAAAACTGCTCAGCCAGAAGGTAACAATACATAAACTAAGACGGGGAAGGAGTGAGGGACGGAATACTGCCACAGTGAAAACCGCTCAGCCAGAAGGTAAGAATACAGAAACCAAGACGGGGAAGGAGGGAGGGATGGAATACTGCCACAGTGAAAACCGCTCAGCCAGAAGGTAAGAATACAGAAACCAAGACGGGGAAGGAGGGAGGAATGGAATACTGCCACCGTGAAAACCGCTCAGCCAGAAGGTAAGAATACAGAAACCAAGACGGGAAAGGAGGGAGGGATGGAATACTGCCACAGTGAAAACTGCTCAGCCAGAAGGTAAGAATACAGAAACCAAGACGGGGAAGGAGGGAGGAATGGAATACTGCCACAGTGAAAACCGCTCAGCCAGAAGGCAAGAATACAGAAACCAAGACGGGGAAGGAGGGAGGAATGGAATACTGCCACAGTGAAAACCGCTCAGCCAGAAGGTAAGAATACAGAAACCAAGACGGGGAAGGAGGGAGGAATGGAATACTGCCACAGTGAAAACCGCTCAGCCAGAAGGTAAGAATACAGAAACCAAGACAAGGAAGGAGGGAGGGATGGAATACTGCCACAGTGAAAAATAGGACATATACCGTTAAGTTCTTACACTATACTATACTATGTCCTTCCATATCACTGCAGAAGTATTCCAATACTAAAGGGAGAATACAAAAGCTATTGCACAGGATGGGAGTAGGAATCAACCGAAGAACCCTCCAAAAATATGAAGAATGCCGATGACGAAACCAGCTATGACCCTAGACACTTCATCCAACTTGTAATGTAAACACAGAAAACCAAGCAACAGCTTCTAAAATGAATCTAGCATCCAGACCCTTGAAAAAAAGCACATTAAGAGTCTGCTGCCCTGGTAGAATGAGCATGAACAGAAAATAAAACTGCTTACCATGAAAAGAACAGCAACAACAAATGGCCTTAGCAATCCAAGAGGAAATGGATTGCTTATAAACAACTAAACCCAATTTCTTGGCATGAAAAGAAACACTGCTCAAAATTTCTAACATCTTTAGTTTTATCTAGATATCTGAGCTGTCTTTGTGCATCTAAAGTGTGAAGAACCCTTTCACCAGAATTCTGAAGTGAGGGGGAAAAGAAAGGAAGATGAATGGACTAGTTTAAGACCAACTGATTGATTACCCTAGGTATAAAAGAAGGAGTGGTACAAAGAGAAACTCTACCTCTACAAAAAAAGGGGGGAACTGTCATAGGATCCTGGAGTTCAGAGACCCTTTTGGCACACCAAACAGACAAAAACAGATCTTCTAGGTACAGAACTGCAAAGTAGAGGAAGCTACAGGCTCAAAAGGAGGCTGAGTCAATTTCTCCAGAACAAAATTAAGGTCCCAAGTAGGATGAATGGGCTTTCTCTGGGGCCTAATGTGAGGGACACCTTTCAGAAGGTGTTTAACTTTAAATCCAAGGGCAGACAAGCAGAAATGGCTGACAAATTAGCTCTAACACATGAATATGCCTGTCTAGAATTGAGAAACTCGCACAGATAAAGAACAGTAGGAATACCCAGTAAAAGATGGTCCTATTCATGCCCATCACACCAATGAGAAAACCTCCTCCATTAGGCAACACAGATTTTCTACTAGTGGGTTTTCAGGCCTCCTGTGAATTTGTGATTGCCCCTGGCCAAATGAGAGAGAAGGGTCAACCAATGTTGTCTTGGTCAAAAGGGAGTCATTAACAAGCTTTTGGGTCTTTTCCATTATGATCTTCTCTAAGACCTTGAGCAACAGAGGAGAAGGGGATAAGCACAGAGAAATAGCACTTTATAAGAAAAAGACATGGTGTCTATTTTTCAAGCCAGAGGACTAGGCATCCTGAAACAGAACCTGGAAGTTGTCTGCTCAGAGAGGAGGGCAAGCAGATCTACCTGAGGAGTATCCTACCAATGGATAATGCCCAGGAGGACCTCTTTGTGAAGCATCCATTCGTGAGGATCTGCTTAGGATGTCTGCCAAAAGACTGTGCTCTGAGGGAATGTAAATTGTCCGAGGGGCCAGATGATGGCACATATCAAATATCAGAACAAGAAGAGCTAGCCTGCATAAAGGTACGACTTTGAGCCCCTTTGCTTGTTTTCATACCACATGACAGTGGTGTTGTCTGTGTTAACCTGGACAGGACCTGGATCACACAAGGAATGCAAGGCCTGAGGAGTCAAAAGCAGTGCCCTCATCACACTCCCTGAATCCTGATGATGTTGGAAGAAGCTTGCCACCCTAGATCTGCAGCATCTAGGCAGATGTACAACTATTCTTGGTAGCATATCCATTTAGTAAGGAATACTGCAACAATGATAAGAAAGGGCATCACATCTTCCTTCACTTCAGATAATAATGCCACAATATTTATTTTATTTAACATTTGTTTACCAGGAAATTCCAACTGGGGCACAGCCCATTTTCAGTGGAGGCCCAGGGAGAAATGCTCCTACACTATTCCTTTCCGTGATAAAATGATCTTTATGTTATGGTTAATTATTATTTCATCAAAAACAAATCTTAAAAGTGAAGAAGAAAGTGGTATAGTGGGGATTTCACTTTCTCTCTTTCCCCTACTGTTATGTAATACCAAGTTACTACAGTTGCAAGGGTGTGGGGGGTGCAACCCACAACACAGCAGGTACAGGGGGCTTGCCCCTCTGCAAAAAGTTGTATTTTTTTGTATTGTGCTATCTGTAGCAAGCTCTGTGTATAGTGCAGTTTGCAGATTCTGAGCTAGGAGATAATACAACAGTTAAGGATTTTATTGAGTTTTCCACTGTTGAAAATCTCAGATTTTGCACATTTTTACATGCACGTGTGGAATTTCCACTTAATGTGTGCAAGGTATTACACTCAATTAATCAAAATTCAGTGCTTTGGATATCAGACATTGAGCCTTGATCAAATGTGACTTGATGTAATGCTATCTATATACACTTAAAAATACATACAATCAATTGTATAAGTACATGAACAAAAAAACTAATTTCATCAAACTCTTTCATATAAAACTGTACAATTCAGTACACCAACAACTGTGACATAAAAGCACAGCAAAAAAAAAAACAATGTCTTACCATAACGTTCCATCTGAGTTGTTGATCATCTTCCATTCATCACTGATGGGTACGGTTCCGAGAGTCGGCCAAATACCAAGCTAGCGTACACCAAACTCTCGAGCCACGCTACTACCCATAATGCCCTTCATCCCATATCTCAGATCGAGTTTGCAGAACATATAGTAGAAACATATATTAGAAACAGAAATAAAGGCAGAGGCCATCTCTGCGCAAACACCTTAACACACCAAAATGACCCGAAGATCCGCCAGGAGCCTTTGGCGGGGGAACGTGGGAGGGTGTGATGAATGGAAGATCAACAACAACTCAGATGGAACATTATGGCAAGACATAACTTCTTTATCTGAAGTTGTTAATCTTCTCCCATTCCTCACTGATGGGACTGAGTCTCTAGCTACTACAGAATCTGGATGGCCCTCGTGGAAGAACATTCCAGAGAGCCATACAGCCAAAGGCAGCTCTTCCCCGGGAGATCAGATCCAATTTGTAATGCTTGATAAAGGTATGGGGTTTAGCCCAAGTGGCGGCTGTACAAATATCTATGGAAGCCCTAGCATGAAAGGCAATAGAAGTGGCCACAGCTCTATTAGAATGAGGTTTAATGCCTCCAGGAGCTGATTCCTCCTCCAGAGAATAAACAAAGGAGATGCAATCCCTAAGCCATTTAGACAAGGTAACCTTAGACACTGGCGATCCCATTATAGAACCCGCAAAGGCAACAAAAAGCTGATCTGACTTATGAAATGATTTTGTCCTGTCCAAATAAAAACGCAACTGTCTGTGGACATCCAAGGAATGGAGACAGTATTCCCCTTTGTTGGTATAATTAGGGAAAAACACGGGCAACTCAATGGACTGATTAATAGAGAATTCCGAAACCACCTTGAGTAAGAAAGTGGGATTGGTGCAAAGTGATACTCTGTCCTTATGGAAAATCAAATAAGGACTCAATGCATAATGTTTGCAGCTCTGATACACGTCTGGCTGAAGTAACCTCCACCAGAAACAAGCTCTTCCAGGACAGAAATTTCACACCACAGGTTGCAGCCGGCTCAAAGGGAGGTAGAGCCAAAGTTTGAAGCAACCTACACAGATTCCATGATTCCACAGGTTGCCTAAAGGGATGTCTAGAATGAAAAATCCCCTTCAAGAAGGTCTTACACAGACGAGAAAATATAATAGGAATTCCGTCTGAACCATCATGGAAATTGGAGATGACAGCTAGATGCATCCGATCCGTGGACACAGAAGCCCCGTTATGGAAAAGATCGGTCAGGTATTGAAGAACCATAGCTACTGGAACAGAGACAGCTCTTGTGCCCACAAGGAAAAGCATTTCCACTTGTCTTTATAAAGTTTTCTGGTAGAAGGTTTATGGGAGGCCAAAATAATATTTCGTACCGGAAGAGACAGTTATTCAAGGCTGGCTACTAACGGAAGTGGAGCAACCAAGCTGGCAGTTTGAGCATGGTCAGATTTGGAGACGACAACCCTTGGGGTGAGAAATGAGATCCTGACGGAAGTCCAGGATCCAAGGAGGTCGGAGCAGGTGTGGCTGAAGGAAGGGGAACCAAATCTGTCGAGGCCAGAACGGAGCAATGAGAATCATTCTTCTCAACCGAGTAGCCTTCCTTAAGACCAAGGGTATCAAGGGAATGGGAGGATAAGCGTACAGGAGACCTGTGGGCCAATCGTGAGTCAGAGTATCTCTCGGGGACTCCCCGTGCGGAGGAAAGAGGGCAAAGTAGCTGCTGCACTTCGTAATGGAGGGGGAGGCAAACAGATCGCAGCAAGGCCGGCCTCAGCGGCTGAAAATTTCCTCCGCCACTCTGGGGTTGAGAGACCACTCGTGAGGAAGCAGGATGCATCTGCTCAGCCTGTCCGCAATCACGTTGGAACTCCCCGGGATGTGTGTAGCAATCAGGAAATGGTTGGAAGCTATCGCCCACTGCCAAATTCTCACAGCTTCGTGGCAAAGGGGATAAGATCTAGTCCCTCCCTGCTTGTCGATGTACCAGACCACAGACATGTTGTCGGACTGGATAGCAATCGGTCCGAGAGGATGGAGAGCTTGTAACACCAGTAACACAGCTCTGAGCACTAGAACGCTGATAAGTAAGTCGACTTAAAGAGGAGACCAGAGGAGACCATGTACCTTGAACAGATTTTCCCTGAAAGTGGCCCCCACCCTATCAGGGAAGCGTCCGTAGTCACCGTGGCGTTGGGCTGAAGAGGTTGAAAGGGGCGACACCAAAGACTTTCATCCATTCTCATCCACCAGAGGAGATCCTGTTTGCAGTGATCGGTGATGAGGATTAGTGCATTCAAGGGATGATGATTGTGTATCCATTGAATTTGAAGAAGCCACTGTAACAGGCGCATATTAAGTCTGGCCAACGGAACAATGGGAATGGCTGCCGCCATGGAACCCAGAGTCTGCAGAACTTCCCTTGCAGACACTTTCCGGCGGTCGAGTATCACTTGCACATGTGTTCTCAGTCTTAGTAGCCTGTGATAAGGAAAAGATAGTAGGCCGAGCTGAGTGCTGAACATAGCCCCTATGAATTCCAGTTGTTGTGAGGGCTGAAGGTTTGATTTTTCCTAATTGATAGTAATACCCAAAGACTCTGCCAGAGACAGAGTGTAGTGAAGGACCCTGGTCAGTAGACGCTCGGTGGGGGCGGAGAGGAGCAAATCGTCCAGATAAGGAAACACCTGGAATCCGTGAAGTCTCAAGTGAGCTGTCATCACCGCTAGACATTTCATGAACACTCTGGGGGCTGTCAACAGACTGAAAGGCAGGGCTCTGAATTGAAAATGATTGGCTCCCAGCTGGAAGTGCAGCAGTCTTCTGGAGCATTTGTCCATTTTGATGTGGTAATACGTATCCCGGAGATCTAGAGAGCACATCCGCACACCCTCCCGAAGGAATGGAAGGATGGATTGAATAGTGACCATGCGGAACTTGGTCTGTATGACTGACTCGTTCAAACGACTGAGATCCAGGGTGGGCCTCCAGTCGCCCGTCTTTTTTGGCACCAATAAGAGTCTGGAGTAGAACCCTAATCAATAATGATCTGGGGGGACATTTTGGATGACTCGCTCTAGAAGAAGCTTTCTGATTTCGGAAGCTGCCTCCTCCCTCTGACTGGGTGGTACGTCAGGAAGGGAGAATTGAGGTCTTGGAAAGGATTTGAGAGGAATGTAATAGCCTCTGGTGAGAATTCTCTGCATGCATAGATCGTCGGTAATGGAGGACCAGGCTGTTTGGTGCAGAGAGAAACACGCCACGACTGCTTCCAAAGGAAAGCAATCGGGCAACGCTTCAGGAGCGCTGATAGGGTCTACCGAAGAAAGAATCTCCAGAGCCCTGATTCCGGAAAACCCCTCTGCCCCTAAAGGGGCGTCTTCCACCGTCGGACCCCCCACCACCTCTGGGGGAGTCCTCGCCATGTGTGTCACGAAAGAAACCTTGCGACTTCTTATGCCACAACTTTCCACTCCTCTGGTTCCTGGAGAAGGAACGCTGAGGTTTGGAAAAGCGCAGGCCCATGGCAGACAAGGTCTTTCCGTCCTGCTCACACCTGGTCAAACTATCCTTGACCTTAGAACCAAAGGGCTCAATAGGGGCATTCAAAAAGGAAGACTTGAAGGAATCCGGTAGGTCAGAAATGTGCATCCAGGCATGACGTCGGACAACCACGCCAGCACCTGCAGCTCTATCTAGCTGCTCCTTCGGTTGCGTGGGAGAGCAATCTCATGAAGGAATTTGAAATCGCTTCAAGGGTGGCAAGTTGGGAAGCCACTTTGTCACGTGCTCCATCCGACACTTGATCTGCGAGGCTACCAGAGAGTTCGGAAATAAGGTCTTTCTGGAGTCTCGTAAAGTGTGCCAGGAAATTCAGCGAACGCACAGCAAAGGTCGATGCAGCAAAAACTCGCTTCCTTAACCTGTCCACCACCCGGGGCTCCCTGTTGGGCTGATGAACAGCAGGACTCACTTCCGCCAGGTCCTTTTTTGTGGCTGCCGCCACCACCACCGTATCTACTGGCAAGCATTTCGACCAATAGGGTTGATCCTCTGGGGGAGAAAGTACCTTGTCTGATCTTCTGGGGATAGCTTCTACTGAATCCAGACTCTTCTACATTCACTGCACGATGAATTTGACCAAACCATCTGCAGGAGGGGTCACCCAGGAAGTAGTGGGCTGGGAACGGAAAGCTTGTAGGAATACAGATTCCTCCAGGGAACAGGTGGAAGATTTCCAGTCACCCCGCTGACTCAAAATCTCCAAGATATCCCCCGTTCATTAAACGTCCGTTGACTAAAACTTGCACAAATATCACATGGGGGAGTTGCAGAAAGGTGCGAAACGCCCAAACAATAAACGCATTTAAAATGCAAGTCGCTGTTCGGTAATTTATCACTGCACGATATGCAGTGTTTAAAACCTGAAGTTCCCTTTTCTCTGACATACTAGCACTCACTCAGACAAAAGGAGAGAGAGAGAGAGAGAGAAAGGCAAGATTACCAGCACTGGTATGAAGAGTTACCACGAGGGTGGTAAAAGTAAAGAAAAGGCAGGAAAATACCAACAACGGTAAGAAAAGGATAGCAGAGAAATGATTGGAGAAACACACAGTTTAAATAAGTCAAGACTACTTAGCTGGAGAGCTCGGTGAAAATGCTGCTATATGGCTGCGCGGCAAACGAGATCTGAGGTATGGGATGAAGGGCATTGTGGGTAGTAGCATGGCTCGAGAGTTTGGTGTACGCTAGCCTGATATTTGGCCGACTCGGTTCCGAGGGTTCGGAATGGAAGATTAACCACTTCAGATAAAAGTTTTCCATATGGCAAGCCCCTTCCACAGCTTCACACCTCCACATTTGGAAATATTTAGCCTGAGAGCAGAGAGATTTGGGGCCCCCTCACTCAGCTTCAAACCCCGCACACCCCCACATTTGTAAATATTTAGCCTGAGATCACCCAGATGTGGGTGTAAGGAGAAAGTGCAGTTGTGTACACTTACCATAAATGTAGATGTTAGTGTGTATTCACTGTTGCAGTCATTATATTTGGGTTGCAGTCATTATATTTGGGTTATCTGCCTGCAGGTAGCCCTCAGCCAGCCTGAACATCAAAGTCTTGGATCCCTGCGTCGGATGCTGTCGCTTCTTCCATGACGTCAGGTCATCAGGGTATAAAGCATGCAGCCGACGCCATTACATCAGTTTTTCTTGCCCCAGATGTAAGGTGCCCCCATAATGGGAAGCAATTTTATAATTTAAATTTATATTAGGTTACACCTCCAAAAAAAAAAGCAAATACATCAGAAAGCTGAAATACACTAAACAAGAAGGAAGGTGTAGCCAAGAGAAGTCAGGGGGCTGGAGGGAGGGTAACCAGAACTGCAACTGTGAATACACTCTAACATCTACATTTGGTAAGTACACAACTGTACTATGTTCTTCGTGTTTTACTGTTGCAATCATTACATTTGGGTAGATTCCCAAAGCTGAGGAAGAAGTTAGAGAGCATTAGGACCAGCTATTAAGCCCTGCAAGACTGCAGTGGCAAAACCAGCTCTGGATTTAGAAAAAATAGGCAAGTGGTAATGCTTGGTGAAGGTATGCACAGAGCTCCAGGTAGCAACTTCTAGGATGTCCCTAGCAGGGACACCTCTGATAAAGGCTGTAGAGGTAGATGCAGCCCTGGTGGAATGTGATCTTATCCCCTCTGGGGTAGGTTTTCCATGGTGCTTATAGCAGAAATCAATCCAATTTGCAATCCGCTTAGAAATGGTTTGCTTTGAAATGGCCTTCCCCCCTCTGTCCCTGCAGCAAAGGCAACTAGCAGCTGTTCAGTTTTTCTGAAAGGCTTAGTCCTGTCCAAATAAAATCTAAGTTTTCTGTGCATGTCCAAAGAGTACAGTATTCATTCTCCTTTGTTCTGTGGCTTAGGAAAAAAGGTAGTCAAATAAATGGACTGATTAAGGGCCACACTGGATACCACCTTGGGCATAAAGGAAGGATTGGTCCTGAGGGACCCTCTGTCTGCATGGAAGATGATGAAGGGTTCCACTGCGATGAGGGCCTGTAATTCAGACACTCTTCTTGCTGAAGTGATAGCTAGAAGAAAGGCTGTTTTCCAAGAAAGGAATTTCAACTTTGCAGTTGCAGCTGGCTCAAAAGGAGGTAGAGTGAGCTTTTCCAATACAAAGTTAAGGTCCCAGGCTGGAGTAGGGGCTCTCCTGGGTAGTCTTAAATTTTAAGTTTCAGCAGGGTCTAAGAGAAGAGGGGTGGGCTCAGTATAACAATGAGATGAAATGGCCCTTGTGGAG
Organism: Protopterus annectens; assembly: GCF_019279795.1. Taxonomy (NCBI): domain Eukaryota; kingdom Metazoa; phylum Chordata; order Ceratodontiformes; family Protopteridae; genus Protopterus; species Protopterus annectens. The sequence goes on along the minus strand of NC_056733.1, from coordinate 932,702,466 downwards.
CATCTCTGTTAAGTACTGAAGAATATGCGGTAAGCTGGGTACTGTTGTGCCCATCCCCTGAGTCTGGCTCCAGGAGCAGTATCTTTTCCACTTTTCAGCATAGAATTTTCTAGTACTCGGCCTCCTTGCCTCCAGATTGACATCTAGCACCTGCTTACTGAGGGATGCTAATGGAGAGCTCAAGGAATTAGCCAGGCTGCAAGGTTCAGGGTGTGAAGCTGGGGGTACAGAATCTGGCCCTCCTGCTGGGACAGCAGGGAAGGGGTCTGAGGCAGGTGCCATGGTTCCAGCAGTGACATACTGCTCAAGAGGGGGTACCAGTGCTTGCGTGGCCAGTCTGGTGGAATCAGTATTGTCCTTGGTTTGTCCTGTTTGATCTTTGGCAGAAGTTTTGACAGGAGAGGCAGAGGGGGAAAGGCATAAACTGAGAGGCTTTACCAGGTGAAGGACAGGGCATCCAATTTCCAAGCTTGACTGTGGGAAGTTCTTGTGCAGAATTTGTCCAACTGGTAGTTATGAGGGGAGGCAAACCAGTCTATCTCTGGGTTCCCCATTTGTTTCTCAAAATGTTGAATATCTTTGGTTCCAGTTTCCACTCGTGTGGGTCCATGAGATTTCTGCTTAGGTCGTCTGCCAGTGAATTTAGCTTGCCTGGCAGGAATTAAGCATGTAGGTGCACTTGGTAGCTCAAGGCTGTGTTCCACAGAGCCATGGCTAGTCTGCAGAGAGGATACCGGTGGGTTTCACCCTGCATTTTTTATGTATCACATAACAGAGGTGTTGTCTGTCTTTACCAATAATTGTCCTGAAGAATGTGGTCCATGAAGGCTGTCAGGAAATTCTATACGGCTAACATTTCTTTTTGACTGATATGCAGGTGCATCTGACTCGGGTTCCATTCGCCCCGAATGCACTTCCCTGCCAAGTGAGCCCCCCATGCATAGTCTGATGCATCTGTTGTTAGGGTTTGGGCAGCAGGGGGCTAGCGTCCCTTGTTGTGGTAGCAGTCCTCTGCCCACCAAAGGAACTCTTGTCTTTATACAAGGAATGATAGGAATCATTGATTCCAGGTCCTGAGAATGTTGACACCATTGGCTTTTTACATACCATTGTAGTTTCCTCATATGCAGTCTTGCATATGGAATTAGTAGAATGCTGGAGGCCATGGACCCCAGGTCTTGCAGGATTTTTATTGCAGATAGCTGGGTCTTTGTGGCCAATAGTTTGAAGTAGGCTGTCAAATAAACTTGTTTCTCTGGCGTGAGGTAAGCCATCTGGGAAGTTGTGTTCAAGCTTGCTCCCAGGAATTTGTTGGCAGGGTACTCGATGAGATTTCTTTTCGTTTATGGTGTACCCCAGTGAGGTTAGAAGTTTCTTTACAAATGTCAGATGATTTAGTAGCATGTCCTGGCTTCCTGACGGAGTTAGACAATTGTCCAGGTATGGGTATATTTGAATAGTTCTTCACCTGCAAAATGCAATGACTGGAGCTAGGCACTTTGTGAATACCCTGGGTGCAGTAGATAAGCCAAAGGGAAGTGCAGAGAACTGATAGTGCATGGAGCCTGCTCTGAAGCGTAGGTATTTCCTGCAAGATTCCATTATTGGAATGCGTAGGTAAGCTTCCTTTAAGTCTAAGGTTGCCAACCAGGCATCTTTGCCTAGCAGAGAAAGCAGCTGGTGTAATGTTAGCATTTTGAATTTTGGGATTACCAAAAAAGGTGTTTAGAATAGAGAGGTCCAGGATAGGACGCCAGGAGCTGTCTTTTCTGGGTACCAGGAAAAGTCGAGTAAAAACCTTGTCCCCTTTCTTCTGCTGGGACAGTTTGAATAGCCCTGATACTTAGAAGAGAGAGAACCTGCTATTGAGCCTCTGCCCACTGATTTGGGGGGTAGGTCTGGCCAACCGTTTCGGGTTGGTAAGGTGTGGAAGTGGAATCTGTATCCTTGGGAAACTATATTTAAAACTCATTTGTCCTGGGTAATGAGTTCCCAGTTTTCTGCATGCAGGGCTTGGAAGGTTTAAGGTTAAGTCATTGTGACAGTTTTCCATAGGGGGGTGTCTTAGTACTTCCAGCTTTGGAAGTGAGAGCCCCCTCTACTTAGGCCTGTGAGTACCTTGAGACTGTAGCCAAGGTGGTCTGCTGTTCCTGGGTTTGGAATGAGAAGGCCTGGAAGAGACAGGAAAGGACCAATTCTTAGAAGGCCAATGCCTACTAAATCTGGAAGGCTGTACTTGCAGGAAATCTCTAACAGTTTGCATAGATTTAGCTTTTTCCTCCATCTTTTTAAGGAATTCTTCTGCTTTGTTGCCAAGCAGGCGGTCTTGGTTTAAGGAAGCATCCGGTAATTTAGCTTGAACATGATCTGGCAAATTTTGCTCCTTAAGCCAAACATGCCTTCTAAGAACAGACCCAGTGACAGCAGCTCTGCAAGATGCTTCTAAAAAGTCAAAACCACATTGCAAAGTATGTTTACCAACTTGTTCAGCAGAATGCATTAAATCCTGTAATTCTTTATTCTCAGCACAGTCAGGAATCAACATCATTTTCTGTTTAAGTAGTCCCATAGTATGCTGCTGATACTTTAACATATGAAACTGGCAGTTTATGGCCCTAATGGCCAAAGTAGCAGAAGTGTATACAGTCTTACCCCATCTGTCCAAGGCCCTGGAATCTCTGTCAGAGGGGGTAGGGTTTTTGGCAGTAGTAGCCTTAATGCCTTTAGGTCCCTGGGAAATGGTCTCTGGGTCCACAGTAGGATTCTTGAAGAGGAACTTGTGAGAGTCAGGTACTCTGTAATACCGGTCAGGTTTCCTGGGAGCTGGAGGTAAAGTGTATGGGGACAGGCTAGATTCCAAGAAGGCATCATCTACAATGTCCAGAACAGAAGGGATAGCTAAAGGCCTGTGTTGAGGGAGAAGTAAGAATTCCCTAAGTCTCTTTTTGGAGTCAGAGTAATCCTGGCTTTCCCAGCGGAAATGCTCCCTAAGAGTGTGCAAGGTTTCACCAAAAGAAAAATCTTCTGGAGGGGAAGCCGAGGGAATGGAGTCCTCTGCATCAGAATCCTCATAGGTAGATAAGGGCAAATCCTGGTAATCAGAAGAAACAGAAATTTCAGAATCCTGATCAGAAGAATCAGAAGGAAAATCAGTTCTAGGTCTCTTAGAGGGTGAAGGCTGGCTTCCCCTAATTAAAGTAATAAGGTCTTCAGCCATTCTTATCATTTGTTTTTTAGGCATATGGGCCTGACCATGCGGTTTGGATGTTGGTTTTCTAGGCCTTGAAGAAGAAGATGGTGTTGGTTTGAAATGCAAGTCAGTAGGCCTGAATACACCCTCAGACGCTGGTGCCTGCACAGCAGCTCCGGACCCATCCAAGGTAGAGACATCCGCAGGTCCCATGGTCAAAGAAGCATCTCGTGGCATACCGGACTCTGAATGGGTCTCAATAGAGGCCTGCGAATCTGAAGTAGCCGGTATCAGGGGCTGCAAAAGTGCCTCACTGAGTACCGGCGAACTGGCAACTAGCTTAATGGAAGCATCGTCAGCAGCTTTGGACCTATGCGGTCTGTCTCTGTCTTTATCTTTACGTTTTTTCTGAATGTCGGTATTCAGATGGCTTACGGAAGCCATTTCTGGATAGTTAAACTGAGTACCGAAATAATTTGATGCAAAAATGAACAGATGATGAACAGTTCGAGGATTGAATAAGGCACAAAACCGACAGCGAGGGAAGTTGTGGTCTGGGCCTAAGCAAGGAATGCAGTACGAATTAAAATCTTTACGAGCTATTTGCTTTCCACAGGTAACACATTTGTTAACTTTTCCTGCCATCGGTTTGGAGCAAGAAAAAGTATCCCCAATGGGGTACTTAGCTTTTTTGAGGACTTTGGTTCTGAAACTCGAAAATGAAAATTTCAGGAGTCAGCCAACTGGCACTTGCGAACTGCTTCTGCTTCGGGCACCGCACGGCAAGAAAGACTGATGTAATGGCGTCGGCTGCATGCTTTATACCCCTGATGACCTGACATCATGGAAGAATCGACAGCATCCGATGCAGGGATCCAAGACTTTGATAGTCAGGCCGGCTGAGGGCTACCTGCAGGCAGATAACCCAAATGTAATGACTGCAACAGTGAAACACGAAGAACATCATTCCATGCTTCCCACTATTCTGCAATTTCAGTGTAATAAATTAACACAGGTAGTATCTGAATTAATACACTATATGATTTACCAAAACAGCATATACATTATGATAACAGAACATCTTTCATTAGGTAGCACATTCACAGGTGACAGTCTGTGTATAGTAAAAAGGGATAAAAAACAAAAGTAGTACAAAGAAGTTAAGTGGGAGATGCTCAAGTCTAGAAAGGTTTAAACTAAGAAATATTTAGAGAGTCAACCACATTATATGCAGTGTCATAGATCTTAAGTTAGAGACTGGCAAGAGGATGGCCCTCACAAAGCACCCTGCATCAACAGTGAATCAGATAAAGCAACAGTACCAGGTTGCAGCACAATATGCTTTCCTGCACCAGTGAGACAGTGACATGAAGTCATGCTGTGAAAGCAGCTTGCTAAGATGTGGGGTCTTGAGCTGCCAGGACCCCATCCAATATTGAGGCCATTCAGTGACAGTACAGGAAGTGAAAACCCTTTGGGGATAGCACAGATATTTTCTGTCAGCTCACAGGGTCATGGCTGTAGCCTAATAAGTGAACAGCAATTCTCCTTCAGAGCTGGCTTGATTACAAGAAGACTTCAAAGAAGAGATGTAGTAGTCTGTGATGAGTTAAGTATAATTAATTGGGCAATGGAGTCTTACAGTAAATGCAGTCCATAGTCTTGAAGGCCTCACAAAAAGGTAGCTCCAGAACTAACAGCAAGATGAGACCAAGGTGTGTGTAGCTATCAATAGGTCATCAGGTGGTAAAATGTTCTTGATATGGATTACCTCCCTCAGATGAAACATGAGGACATCATAAAAGTTAGTGGTCGATTCTTTAATGGACAACTGTTAATAAAAATTACCACATCATCACCATCATCTTTGACAAAGACTCAATGCTCTGGTTGTCAATACAGATCATACAAAATCTCAAAGGTGGAAGACTAAAGTCCCTGTGAAGGAAATACACAGTTATGGCAACCATCTTGGATTTTTAAGGATCTACCAAATAAATACATCCAATAACATCTGATATGGAATTCAGAGCTGATGCAGATTCCTAAGGGAAGCAGAGGTGAAAAGGCATCTGGAACTTCAGGCATCAGATGTGCCTAATGAAATTACTGAGGTTCAGGATGGGAGAGAAGTCTTCCACTTCCTTCACCTAAAGGGAAAGGGGGGAGTACAACTGTTTGTCTCTTAAATAAGGAACAGGCTATACAGTCCACTGTGTAGAATATTGCCCTGGCCTTTTTCACAAAGTCTGTGGAGCACTCTCTTTTTCTTGAGTTGCACTCTTTTTTTCATGGGAGTGGATCCTAAAAGCTCCAGAATATGACCTCCCATGATCATGTTGAGAATCCCAGTGGTCTTTGGCAACTGTTCTCAAAGCAGAGGTCAACGGTACTCATGCGGGCTATGCAGGAAGAATGTCACTACCATGCTTATGGAGTCTTCTTTCTTGGGGGTACAGAATGTGGTGTCAAATGGAGGCAGCACTTTGCAATGTTTAGGGGGTACTCTTCATAGTACGGGGGGCTATTGGGGGTATAGTTGAGGTCTAGAGGAAGGCACAAAGCCCAGTTTCGCTTTTGACAAATATTTGATATGGTCTTGGGAAAACTACTGAATGGAAGCATCATACTTGGGTGGGTAAGATGGCAAGAGTTAAGTGGGATAAGTTTGTTCTCCCCACAGTACAAAATTGTTTTTGATTACCTGATTTGAAAGAATACTTTTTTGTTGTACACTCCTCTAAAACTCTACCGTAGCTCGTCTTTCATTTAGCATTCCCCTAGCCTTATACAGTAACGGCTTGTATACATAACATAGGTTTATAGGCAGTTACTAGGCTAATGGCCCTAGGGCCTTTACAAGCCTAACTGTGTAAAAACCCATGTACCCTTACTGAGACTAGTTAGATAGTTGTTAGCAGAGTGATTCTATGATAGCACCACCTACCACTGTCCATGAGAGACATAGGTACCACTCCTGGGGAGAACGGACGGTCGCGCTTAAATAGGGTCACGGAGGAGCTCTGCTTCACATGAAGTGGGAGCTTATTCCAGAGGAGTGGCAATCTCTGGGAGATGCATGTTTCTCCAACATGTTTTGTTAATGTCAAAAAGAAAAATCAAGAAGTTATGTACACACCATAATGTTCGATGTATGTAGTCCATCTCACCTCACATTCTTACCCGTGGGTTCGGAGCCGAACCTCATCTCCGACTCGTTCATACTCTAGCTCGAAGTCTTCAATTGGCTCGTGGCTAAGATGTATCCCATGCTGCAATGCTCCTATCCCCCAGATCTTGTTTGCAGCGAGCTCACACACACACACACACACACACACACACACACACACACACACACACACACACACGTTGAGAAGAAGAACCAACTCAACACATCAAGGAGTGCTGAAACTAGAGACTCGACCTCTAGGTCCTCCAGGAGGGGGGTAGGTGGGTGGGTTAGTAAGAATGTGAGGCGAGATGGACTACATACATCGAACGTTATGGTGAGTACATAACTTCTTGATGTTATGTAGTCTAATCTCGCCTACATTCTTACCCATGGGACAGCCTCCCTAGCACCTAGACCTTGGGCAGCTCACTGGAAAATACTCCTGAGCACTGTGGAACCAAATGAGGATCTGCCCCTTGATACCAGATCCAATTTGTAATGACTAATAAAGGTGTGTGGAGATCCCCAAGTAGCTGCACCATAAATATCATCCACAGACATCCTAGCCTGAAAGGCAATAGAAGTAGACACTGAACGTGTAGAGTGAACCTTTACCTTGAAGGGTAATTCCTTGCCATTTGAAGAATAGATGAAGGAAATGCAGCTAGAAATCCATCTGGATAGTTACTTTGGAAACTGAAGTCCCTAGTCTGTTTTCCTATAAGGATACAAAATGTTGGTCAGATTTTCTAAAATCTTTTGTTCTATGTAAATAGAAACGTAATTGTCTGTGGACATCCAGCTGATGAAACTTAAATTCGGCCTTGTTAGAGAATTCAGGGAAAAAACACAGGCAACTCAATAGACTGGTTGAGGTTGACCACTGAAGCAACCTTAGGCATAAAGGAAGGATTAGGTCTTAGCGAAACTCTATCCTTGTGAAATATCAAGTAAGGGGGCCGGACTGATAAAGCTTGGAGTTCAGAGAACCGCCTAGCCGAAGTGATGGCTATCAAAAAGTGTGTCTTCCAAGACAACAATTTTAGGTCACAGGTTGCCGCAGGCTCAAAAGGAGGTGAGGTAAGCTGCTGTAGCACAAAATTAAGGTCCCATGGCATAACCTGATCAAAGATCGGAGGTCGAAGTAGCATAGTCCCTTTGAGAAAGGCCCTACAAAGTCTATGCGCCATTAGATTGGGTTCATTAGCAACATGAAAAGTAGAAATGGCTGCCAACTGTACTTCAATAGCTGCCGCAGCAGATCCCTGACTAAATAGTTGAGATAGAAACTCTAAAATCGATGAGATGGGAGTTGTATAGGGATCAATCTGTCTTTCATGAGCCCAAATGGAAAATCTCTTCCACTTACTGGAATAAATCTTCCTAGTAGAAGGCTTGTGGGAGGAAGACAGAATACGAACCACCTCCAGTGAAAAATCATGAAGCCTGACTAGGGACGGAATTGGAGCAGCCATGCTGTCAACCTGAGGGTTTAGGTGGAGGGGTGGAACTGCCCTGACATACGAGTCAACAGATCCGGCTCTGAGTCCAGAATCCACAGCTCATCCATTAGATAAGGGTGAAAAGGAAACCAGATCTGAGAGGCCAGTGTGGAGCAATCAGTATCATTTTGCTTCCCAAAGACTGCGCTTTCTGAATAACCCTCGTTATCAGGGGAATTGGATGCAAGGCATAGAGAAGACTGGAGGGCCAGTCGTGAACTAGAGCATCCCTGGGTGTTTCCCCTTCCGGGGGAATAAGGTTGAAGTAGCTGCTGCATTTGGCATTGAGAGGGCTGGCAAATAGATTGCAGCAAGGCTGACCTCATCTGCTGAAAATCCGTTCCGCCACCTGTTCGTTCAGGGACCACTCGTGAAGCATCAGAATAGCTCTGCTCAGCCTGTCAGCAATCACGTTGGACTTCCCCAGAATGTGCGTTGCCACTAGAAAGCGCTGGGATGATACTGCCCACTGCCACACTCGAAGAGCCTCTCTGCACAGGGGATATGACCTGGTTCCACCCTGTTTGTTCAGATACCAGACCACAGACATGTCTGAGTGGATTGCAATTGTCCCAAGAGGAAAAAAGCTGTGAAGTGCTTGCAACGCTAATAGCACCGCTTTTATCTCTAAGATATTGATATGCAAATGGATCTCGTGTTCCTGCCACGTGGCTTGGATAGTCCTGCCGAGATAATGCCCCCCCCCCCGGATCTGGGAGGCATCCGTGATCACAGTGGCAATCGGAGGAGGAAGAATGAAAGGCATACACGTGTTGAGATTGCTGGTCTGAAGCCACCAGCTCAGATCCTGCTTGCACCTGTCAGTTATTACAATAAGATGGGAGAGAGGAAGGTGCTGAAGAGACCATTGGGCAAAAAGTAGCCACTGAAGAATCCTCATGTGAAGTCTTGCAAGAGGGACTAACATAATCGTGGCAGCCATGGTACCCAACAGCTGGAGGACCACTTTTGCCTTGATCTTCTTCAATGGTAATAGAGCATAGGCTTGTTGCTGTAAAACCTGAATTCTCTCTTCTAGCAGGAAAACCTATATGAGCACTGTGCCTAATTCAGCACCGATAAAGGTGACACGCTGCAAGGGCAACAATGCAGACTTTTCCCAATTCAAGGTGATTCCCAGGCTTTGGCACAGTGCAATAGTGGCATCCCTGGTCTGTAGTAGTAGATGCCTGGTGGTGGCAGACAGGAGCCAGTCACCCAGGTACGGAAACACTTGGAATCCCATACATCTCAAGTGAGCCGTTACCACTGTCATGCATTTGGTGAACACCCTGGGGGCTGTGGTGAGACCAAAGGGCAGGGAGCGAAACTAAAAATGACTGGCTCCCAGTCAGAAGTGTAGGTGACTTCTGGACGCCCTGTCCAGTTTTATATGGTAGTAAGCATCCTTGAGCTCAATGGAGCACATCCACACATCTTTCCCTAATAATGGGAGAATTGACTAACGTGACCATGCGGAACTTGGACTTCTCTACATGAAGGTTCAAATAGCTGAGATCCAAAATGGGTCTCAGGTCCCCTGTTCTTTTCGGCACCAAAAAGAATCTGGAGTAAGTCCCTAATCCTACTTGGTTTGAGGGGACGGGCTGGATGGCTCCTTTTAACAGCAACTATTGAACTTCTAAGGTTGCGGAATCACTTTGACTGGGTGGAACATCTGGGATTCTTTTGTTTGGAGGAGGAGATGAAAGAAAGGGAATGTGATAACCTCTGGAGATTCTCTCTAATACCCACTCGTCTTGGGTGATGTCTCGCTAGGCTTCTGGGTATAGAGAAATGCGACCCCCGACTGGCTCCAGTCGGGCATCCTCTCAGGAGCGCTGGTAGGGGGAGCCATGAAAGGAATCGTGGTCCCCCTGGTTACGCAGGCCTCCTCTGTCTCTAGGGCGGCATCTACCTGAATTTCCACCCCCTCCTCTGCCTCTGGAGGGGGAATCACTCTGCGCGTCGTGAAAAAACCTCTGCGATTTTCTGAACCACATTTTCCCACCCTTCTTGGGATAAGGTCCAGAAGGCATGGAAAAACAGACTCCCACGGTAGACAGGGTTTTTCCTTCCTGCTCGCACTTAGTGAGAGTATCCTTCACCTTGGTTCCAACTAAGGATAAACCATCAAAGGGTGCATTGGTGAAGGAAGACTTGAAGGCCTCCGCGAAGTTGCACAGGCGCATCCAGGAGCGTCTCCTAAGAGAAACTCCGGAACCCGCAGTCCTGCTCGCATCATCGGCTACATATGAGATCAGCCTCATGGAGGAGTTAGCAATAGAATTTAGGGTAGACATCTGTGCACTGACTTTCTGAGCCACAGTATCAGAAACGTTACCCTGTAGAGAATCTCCAAACTCCTTTAGGAGATCTCTTTGGAGCCGTGTAAAATGCGATAAGTAGTTCAGCGACTGCAGTGTAAAGGCCGCTGAAGAGAACACACGCTTCCCATACCTGTCCATAGCCCTGGACTCCTTGTTAGGGTAATGGACGGTAGATTAAGTTTCTGCAAGTTCCTTCTTGGTGGCTGCTGCCACCACCATGGCATCTACTGGAACGCCTTTTGTAAGAAATTCTCTATCAGGGTGAGGGGACAAAAACTTCTTGTTGGGTCTCCTAGGGACCGGTTACACAGAGTCTGGAGTTTCCCACACCTTTCAACAAACGAGGTCCAGGAGCTTGTCGAATGGGGGAGAAACCCAAGAGGTGGAGGGGGTTGGAAACCAAAGGCCTTCAGGTACACCGACTCCTCCTCAGAAGGGGCTTTATTCACCACAGAAAACAAGAAGTGCGGGAAACTAGAGCCTCTAACTCAAACGGCCTAGAAACCATGAGGTAACCACAGGGAGGACTAGGTCCTCTAAGTTAAACGGGCCTAGCCCAGGAAAAACCAACAGGGAAACAACCAACAGTCACACCACAAGAATAACTCTGCCAAGGGGGATTAAACTGGTAAACAATCAGAACAGGAAAAAACCAGGGGAGGACTAGGTCCTCTAACTGAAACAGGGCTAGCCCGTAAACACCAGGTAAAACGGGATACCAGAAAAGTTCACTAAACTGCTAAAAGTAAAAACACACACACTAGCTATTAAAATAGCTTTTGGAGCTACTAAATTGAACAAATAGTAGAAAATTTGTACTTAGCTACGGCCAAGAGCGAGACCACGTCCGAGCTGTACGAGTGACAAACAAAATCTGGGGAATAGGTGCATTGCAGCATGGGATACCTCTTGGCCACGAGCCAATTGAAGACTTCGAGCTAGAGTATGGCCGAGTAGAAGCCGAGGTTCGGCTAAGAACCCACGGGTAAGAATGTAGGCGAGATTGGACTACATAACATCCATGGTTATCCCTCGAAGTCTCAGAAAACCAACTATGCAACCTATACTGGGCCTAAAACAAACCACGCAGAAACTTTGCAGTGTGGATGATGTGAAGTTCATTCCCTGAAATATGTTATGCACTTAGTTCAATAATAAAATTCAAACTTTAAAATATGTTCTACAAAATAATATAGTAGGTAGTCCACAGTTGAGTTAAAAATGGAATATCATTTATTGAAACACACAAACAAGCGATCCAGTTGAGTATAATGAAAAGCATTAAAGACATTCATTAATTCATTAAAAACACTCATCTTAGTTGAGTACAATGAAGGGGGACTTGGTTATAGGAATGAGTTTATTGCTTTTATTGTTCTTAACAGAACCACCTTCTGCAACCACTCCCTTGCTCCAAATAACATGATTATATATAAATGAATGAATGTCTTTAATGTTTTTCATAATACTTAACTAGGATCACTTGTTTGCGTGTTTCAATAAATACTCCATTTTTAACTCAACTGTGGACTACCTGCTATTTTATTATTTTGTAGTATGTATTTTAAAGTTCAAATTTTATTAATGAACTAGGTGCATAACATATTTCAAGGAGTAAACTTCACAACCTCCACACTGTGAAGTTACTGCTTGGTTTGTTCTGTTAATGTCCCAGGTGAGGTTGAGATCCCCAGAGCGAGTGACTCTTGTCCCTTTTGATTTGCAGATGTGCAGCACTTCCATTAGGCCACAGTCAGACACTGCTCTGTAGGCCAGGCACAGGTCACCTCTCAGCAGCCTGTATGATACAGAGTACAGTGATAGGGCTTTTAGGGCAGGTCAGACACTGCTCTGTAGGCCAGGCACAGGTCACCACTCAGCAGCCTGTATGATACACAGTACAGTGACAGGGCTTTTAGGGCTGGTCAGACACTGCTCTGTAGGCCAGGCACAGGTCGCCTCTCAGCAGCCTGTATGATACAGAGTACAGTGACAGGGCTTTTAGGGCACAGTCAGACACTGCTCTGTAGGCCAGGCACAGGTCGCCTCTCAGCAGCCTGTATGATACAGAGTACAGTGACAGGGCTTTTAGGGCAGGTCAGACACTGCTCTGTAGGCCAGGCACAGGTCGCCTCTCAGCAGCCTGTATGATACAGAGTACAGTGACAGGGCTTTTAGGGCTCAGCCAGACTCTGCTCTATAGGCCAGGCACAGGTCGCCTCTCAGCAGCCTGTATGATACAGAGTACAGTAACAAGGCTTTTAGGGCACAGTCAGACACTGTAGGCCAGGCACAGGTCGCCTCTCAGCAGCCTGTATGATACAGAGTACAGTAACAGGGCTTTTAGGGCAGGTCAGACACTGCTCTGTAGGCCAGGCACAGGTCGCCTCTCAGCAGCCTGTATGATACAAAGTACAGTGACAGGGCTTTTAGGGCACAGCCAGAAACTGCTCTGTAGGCCAGGCACAGGTCGCCTCTCAGCAGCCTGTATGATACAGAGTACAGTGACAGGGCTTTTAGGGCTCAGCCAGACTCTGCTCTATAGGCCAGGCACAGGTCGCCTCTCAGCAGCCTGTATGATACAGAGTACAGTAACAGGGCTTTTAGGGCACAGTCAGACACTGTAGGCCAGGCACAGGTCGCCTCTCAGCAGCCTGTATGATACAGAGTACAGTAACAGGGCTTTTAGGGCAGGTCAGACACTGCTCTGTAGGCCAGGCACAGGTCGCCTCTCAGCAGCCTGTATGATACAAAGTACAGTGACAGGGCTTTTAGGGCACAGCCAGACACTGCTCTGTAGGCCAGGCACAGGTCGCCTCTCAGCAGCCTGTATGATACAGAGTACAGTAACAGGGCTTTAAGGGCACAGTCAGACACTGCTCTGTAGGCCAGGAACAGGTCGCCTCTCAGCAGCCTGTATGATACAGAATACAGTGACAGGGCTTTTAGGGCAGGTCAGACACTGCTTTGTAGGCCAAGCACAGGTCGCCGTTCAGCAGCCTGTATGAGACAGAGTATAGTGACAGGGCTTTCAGTCTTTTTAAATCAGTCACGTTTTGTAGACTCTGGATTCTCTTTGTTAGAAACCTCTGTGGTCTCTCCCGTTGCTGCAGGTGTCTGACAAGACACATACACAGAAGGCAGCATTGCACTCAATTAGTGGTCTGAAAAGGTTCAAGTACAGCAGAGCTATAACCTCCTTAGTTATGAATGCAATGCTCTTATTTATGAGATGAGAGATGTAGGTGGCTTTCCTTACCAGTAACATGGTGATCAAAGTTTAGAATGCCGTCAACCTGTGTTCCCAAGTCTCGCACCACTGGGTTTAAGCTTAGAGGGGTGCTATCTATATCATAATTAACACTGGCTACTTCTTTGCCAAAGGGGATAATGAGGCATTTTTTGTGCTTAGTTTTAGTCCGTGACTTTGGCACCAATCTTTTGTCTGCACCAGCCCCTTCTGTAATATGTTTATAACATTGGGGGACTCAATGACTGCGCCCAGTTTGCAGTCATCTGCAAGCCTGGTAAGCCACAGGCCATCTACTTTCGCCTGAACCTCAGAGAAATAGATTCCGAACAGTAGAGTGCCCAGCACAGATCCTTGAGTTACCCCACTGATAACTGGTCTACTGGTGGAAGTGGACTCCCCAACTTTGACAGTGTGTTCTGTCGGTGAGACAGTTGGTTACATATCTAATGACTTATGGGTTAATCCCCAGCTGGGAGAGTTTCTCAATGATGCCTGAGTGGGGGATTTTGTAAAAAGCTTGGCTAAATCAAGATAGGCGGTATGGACTGCTTTGCCCTCATCCAGGGCTTCTGTGACATTGTCAAAGAAGCCCACCAGTTTTAATAAGCAATAGCTACACTTGATGAAACCGGACTGGGTCGGGTCAAGAGTTTGAAGGTCATCTGCGTCCTTGTTGATAAGGTCCATGAGGATTCTTTCCCTGGCCTTTCAGATAAGGCTGGTTAGGCTAATGGGTGGATAGTTTCCTGGGTCAGTTCATGGACCCCCTTTGTGCAAGGATATTACTGGTGCTGGTCTCCATTCTGCCAGAACAAAGCCAGTGCTCAGGCTATGGTTAAACAGTGTGCCAAATGGTTCTGGTAGGTCTTGTTTTAGATTGTTTACTAAGCAACCTGGGATGTTATCTGGTCCCATAGGGGCAGTATTTTTGCCTTGGAGTGTGCTTGTATGACCTGTTCTTTGGAGATATTTGGTAGAGGACTGGTGTCAGGAATGCTTTGGAGTATGGCTGGTGGGGATAGGGGGATGCAGTTACTGCCAAATCTGTCAGCAGCAGGTTGGCAATTTCCTCGGGTTCAGTGTAAGTGGTACTGTCCACTGGAAGTTCAGTACACAGCTGGGCATTCCCTTTTATGTTACAGTCATAGCTAAAGAATGCCCTATGGTTGTCTTTAGCTAGGGATGCTAATTTAGTCTCGTAACTAATAACACTCTGAAATGCTGAATAAAGGCACCAAACAGTCACTAAAACCAAATAATCCAAGGTAGTACCTCGGAAAGGGAAAAAACAGCGCTCTCTCACTTTTAAAGTCCAAAGTTTAATATAAAGCAGAGCACTGTTTTTTCCCTTTCTGATGTACTATCTTGGATTTTTTAGTCTCGTAACTAGCCTTAGAGGACTTTACAAGATATGACTTTCTTGTTCAAGCTCTGGAGGGTATTCTTCCTCTTTTGAGAAAGTTCTTCTTGTTCTTGGATATCAGTTTGTTTTTGTTTTGTTATATAACCTATTTATACTTGCAGTCCACCAGGGTGGCTTGTTTTTTTTTCAGGAGGACCTGGTTTTAGTCCGGTCAGGTACAGCTGAGTCAATACATTTGTCTAAGTGGCTATATAAGGCATCTGTGTACTCTTCTACATAGGAGTCTCTGCTATCTGTGTTAGCAGGGCCTTTGAAACATTTTATACCACCCCTTAGTAGGCTATAGTTTGCTTAGGAGAAATATTTCAGTGTTTTTGCTCCTGTGAGGGTGTCAGGCCTCATCTTTAAGTCAAACAAAACTGTTTTATGGTCTGACCTTACCAGTGAGGGCAACATACAGGGGGTATTGCAGTGAACCCCCTACCCACATTGGGGAGCACTAGGTCTAGGACATTTAAGCCCCTTGTGGGGATGCAGACCAACTGTTCCTGGACATTGGACTTTAAAATAAATAAATAAATAAATAAATAAATAAATAAATCCAGGAACCTCAGAGCGATCATGTAAGTTGCCCAAATGATGGAAGGATAATTGAAATCTCCCATGACCAAGGTGTTTGGCTGTATACTGAGAAACTCAAGCAGGTCCAGGTAGGTGGTGTGTTTCTCCAGGTTCATGGTGGGGGACCTAGACCTAGTGATGACGTGGCAGAGTATTTTGACTATAGTTATTTGGACCTGGAGTAGCTCACGACAGTCGTACTGTTTTACCAGTTTCGAGGTGTATTTGGATTTAATGAAGATGGATACACCTCCACCTTTGGTTCTTTCACGCTCGTTTGAAGTTCTGAATGTGTGAAGGCATTGTAGCCTTGTACAGCTAGGGTGCTCTATGCAGCCTTGAACCAAATCTCAGTGACTGTACAGACGTCAGCATCTTCCAAGGTGAGGGGTGCTTCCAGGGAGTGCAGCTTACTGTTTAGGCTCCTGGCATTAACAGCAGGATCTTGAGTTTGTCTCTAGTGGATTTCATTACAATGGAGAAAGGCAGTATGGGGGAGGCAGGCGTCTTTGCCAGTATCTGGAAGCCTCGAGGAGACAGATGAAAGACATTGCTGGCAAAGCAGCATAGTCTATTCACCATGTCTTCCCAGGCTGTCCGATGCTTGATCCCCCCTGAAGTGACACCAGAAACTAAGCCAATTTCTGAAATCAATCATTCTTTGTCTGTATTGTGGGATTATCCTAGGTGAAGGCAGAATGCTGCTTAAGGCTAGGGACATACTTGGCTGGAACACAGTCTGACAGTTCAGTCACATCTCTGTTCATATAATCTAAAGAGGTACATCTGAGGTCATTCAGTCCAATCAACATGTACTATGACAGAGTCATAAGGGTAAATGTTACTGAGCGACATGACTGCGTACATGATTTGATGGATCCTGGCACATGACAAGCAGCTGACCAAGACCTTCCCCTTGTCCAACCTGGTCAGTCGCCTATGACTAGCACATTAGGTTTTTAGGTGTTTTGCCTTAGGGGTTTAATTGTTGAGACACTGATGTGTGTGTTATGTGCAGTGGTGGATTCTGTTCATGTACTAGTATTTTTAGGTTGTTTACTCTTGGGAGGTCTCTAGTCTTTTGGTAGGCTCTTAGTGAGTACTTCCACTTATGTGGGTTTGTGTGTCATGAACATATCTTGTGTGAGTGGACAGGTATGTGCGCTGACAACCTGTTTGATGTCTTGTTTACTGTTACGTGACAGGACTGATTCTAGTTTCATGATATAGTCACATCTCTCTCATACTGTATTTGCTTTAAAAGCACGTGGTTGTCAGTATACATGAGGCAGTTGCTGCATTGCCTCAGAATGCCCATGTCAATCAGGCTGTCTGGAGAAATGTTGGGAAACTGACTGTCCATAGTAGCAGGTAATTCTTAAATACTAATTTCTGAGAGGGCAAACTAAATCAGCTATTGCTCTTGGATTAACAAGGGGACTTATTCTAGAAATAATGGAAGGATATATGTATGTCTCCCAAATATGCAACAAAATCTGGAAGATTTAGGACTTTTGCTGGAAATGTTTACATAGATATTTCTATACTCCAAGTAGACTCCAGAGAATTTTTTCTCAGGCAGACAGCAAATGTTGGAGGTGTGACGGGCAAGGAGGAGTAACTGGGAACATATTTTCTGGCAGTGCGGTGAGTTGGTGGACTTTAAAAATTCCTTGCGGGATGCACTGCTGGAGATGCTGGGTAGACAGATTGGTCTAACGGGGGAGCTGATTTTTCTGAGCTATGATACAGTATTGGAGTTGCCTAGACATGGAATGGCCTCACTGTGTTTAATACTGTTGGCTACCAAAAAGCAATTACTAGAAAATGGAAATCAAAATTTAAACCAGCTATACAAGAAGTAGTGAATATTGTAACAGAGATAAGACCAGAACTGAAATCTTTAGAGAAGGGTAGGAAAAGAATACATAGGGAAAAATGGGACTTGTGGGAACAATACAAACAAGGAGGAATGAGGTTTAAAAGAAGGCAGGACTTAAATGAGCTAGGTAATGTTTGACTGAAAATGACTGGGTAGATTATAAGTGATGTATAACGTTTGCAACTGGGAGTGTTGTCGGCATGGTTTGCGATGTAAAATGCTTGCAACTAGGATTGTGTCGGTGTGGTTTGGTTTCATTTACATAAATGTATGACTGCTTATGTAGTAAGTGATGGTTTAATAAAGATGTTTCTTGTTTAAAAAAAAAGTCAAGAATTTAATAATTTATGTAATATTGTTTAGGTTATATGATATATAGCAATATATGTGAAGTATAATCTTTGTTATGTTAATTATAGTTTGATTACTTTTATATAAAAGTAAATTTACCTACAACAAAAGTGATAATTCAATACAGTTGTTAAAAAAACAAACAAACAAAGGGACTTATAGACGATCAGGGATGTAAAGTGGGGCGATGCTGCTCAGTGTGCAGCCGGGAACCTGGGAGGGTTTCACTGATGGTATCTAGGGAAAATAGTTTTTAGGCATTTGTGTCTATACAAGGCACCACAAACCCACTTTGGGCGGTGTGTAGCTATGTGCAACACAAGGCTTAAATACAGCTGAAATTAAACAGTTGTCTGCCAATAGGAAATCACACAATGATCATTCCTCCAGCAATCCCTAGCTCAGACAAGGCTATATCCACACTCTTCTACAACAGGGGTGCAGGGGAGCCCTTCTTAATGTAAGATGGCTGGATTTGAGTTCAAGTGTATGAAAAACAGGCTAGATTCAGCAACGCTGGATCTAGCCTATGTTAACTAAGCAATATTTCAGTGCAAAACAAGTGCAAGTAATAAGCAGGCATAAACAGTAAAAACAGTCAAAAAGGCACAAATTAATGCAGTAAAACAATAAGATACAGATAAAAGTGTACAGATCTAACTCAAAATATGCTTAATTTATTGTTCTTCACTTTAGATGGCTTGGACTGAAGCAGAAACAAACAGGGCCTCTGGCAAAGGATGCCAGACACAGAGCAGCTCTGGTTAATTGAGCCACACACAAGCAGAAGGCTATAAATCAAAGTAGCAGGAGGGGCTGCTGAAGGGTGGTGTGGAGGGTGGAGTTTTTGATGCAAGAAGAGAGTAGGATTTTGGTTACACCAGCCATACTGATCATTATATTCATAGCAAGTGGCAGAAAGTACTCTAAGAATGAAACCAACACAAGCTTGGAGAAAGACGACTTTACCAATAGGGATAACTGCAAATAAAGATACAGAAAACAGACAAGAGGGAGCTGAATGTACTGGAGAAAGTTAGCAAACAAACCTACTTACTGGGATTTTTAAAATCTCCTGAGTGTTTTTTTCACACATGTAGCGGTCACAAATCATTGCAATGAAGGAAAGTATTCTGTTGAGCTTGGATATAGGCTGTGAACTACCATGACATATTAAGGCCTTGCTAAGTTTAATGTTACTGGTTGCCAAAAATAAATTAGTAAAAATGTAAATCAAAATCTAAGCCAACTGTAATTGAAGTACTGAATATTGTTAAAAAACAAGATAGTCAGAGAGAAAACTGGAGGTGGGATCTTTACAAAAATCAAAGAACAAATTGCATAGAAATAAATAAAATGTTTTGAACCATGAGGGGAAAATACATACACAATAATGTTCAAAAGGAGGAGCAAGGTTTAAGGGAAGGAGGGAACTGAGTAATTTTGTAATGTTGAAGTGAATGATAATTGCTATAAAGAAAATTTATGTGTATACTGCTTGAAGCAGCAATAGTAATAATAATAATATAATTATACATTTGTTAACCAGGTAAGCCTATTAGACATACAGTCCCCTTTCAGCACTAGCTAAGTAACGTGTAGAAAGACATGTGCTGAGGGAATCAAACTATGTACCACAGAAACTACAGCCTGCACCCTTAACCCTCTACCGCAACTAGCAAACAAATGAAAATGTTACTAGGTTTTTATCTTTTCTTCTTCTGCATTAACATCATATGTACACCTGCATGACTTTACTACTTTATATTTAATAAAAGATACTTATTAAAAAAAAAAAGAAGCATCACACCAGAAGGGCCACCTGGAATGACTAAAAGAAGCATCACACCAGAAGGGCCACCTGGAATGACTAAAAGAAGCATCACACCAGAAGGGCCACCTGGAATGACTTACCTAAGCGAGAGACCCACAGTCATGCTATTCTGCAGATGCACATGCCCGAGCCTGCTATCCTGATTCCACTATCAGCACAGCCAATACTTGACAAGCTTTGTAAAATCTCGCTGTGGAAGCTATTATAAGGTTTTTTTTTTTTGTTCTGGGTTTCCTTATGCGTGGATACAAAGAAGTCAACTACTCCTTCCAGACCCTTACCATAAGGGAGAGCAGGAAGTGGGAGAGGTAAAACAGACAAGTCCAAAAGTGTCAGTGTTGTGGATCAAGGTACTTCGTCCCTGTGAAATATGCTGTCCTGAAAAGATGACATGAGTTTACCGTATGATGTTTAGTAATGTCGCCACTCTACTTTTCCTGTCACTTATATAGAGCATATGCCTTCTGGGTAGCAGATGATGATGAAACCAATTGCTTCCAGGTTACTTAAGTAGCATCCTGTAGGACAGGCTCTACAGATGGGATGACTGAGGACTTATTGTCACTTCTGTGTAGATATTGGTTTAGGCATTTTGGAATAGACAGGACAAGAACTGAAAGCCCCGGTCCATAGCAGACTTCACAAGCCTGCTTACTTCAAAAGAGAAATAGTCAGGCAGAGAGGGATCATTATTTTTTATCTATCTCAGAGACATGGCTCTCTTATCCTGGGAGTCTCTTCCAGGGGCATCAAGGGTGAAGAAGACCCACTCTTACTGGGAGGTCACCTATTAGGTGAGCTGTCTATCATATGTTCACTGAGAACTACAACTATGAGTCAGGTAATACAACTTGGTGAGAAAGTACAACATTTGATACTGAGACTACTGTGTCTTATATACATAATTAAGTAGCATGAAAGTTAAGTGGAAAGTTGCAGCCAAAGAATTTCTAAAAGGGAAAGCCAGAGGTGTGAATAAGATGTTGGGAAGTGCATGGCACAGGGTGTGAAGGAGCTCAGCAGGAAGTGCATGGCACAGTGTGTGAAGGAGCTTGATGGGAAGTGCAATGCACAGGGTGTGAAAGAGCTCGGCGGGAAGTGCATGGCACAGGGTGTGAAGGAGCTCAGCAGGAAGTGCATGGCACAGGGTGTGAAGGAGCTCAGCAGGAAGTGTATGTCACAGGGTGTGAAGGCGCTTGGCAGGAAGTGTATGGCACAGGGTGTGAAGGAGCTCAGCAGGTAGTGCATGGCACATGGTGTGAAGAAGCTCGGCGGGAAGTGCATGGCACAGGGTGTGAAGGAGCTCGTTGGGAAGTGTATGGCACAGGGTGTGAAGGAGCTCAGCAGGAAGTGCATGTCACAGGGTGTGAAGGAGCTCGGCGGGAAGTGCATGGCACAGGGTGTGAAGGAGCTCGGCGGGAAGTGTATAGCACAGGGTGTGAAGGAGCTCAGCAGGAAGTGCATGGCACAGGGTGTCAAGGAGCTCGGAGGGAAGTGCATGGCACAGGGTGTGAAGAAGCTCGGCGAGAAGTGCATGGCACAGGGTGTGAAGGAGCTTGGCAGGAAGTGCATGGTACAGCGTTTGAAGGAGCTCGGCAGGAAGTGCATGGTACAGCGTTTGAAGGAGCTCAGCAGGAAGTGCATGGCACAGGGTGTGAAGGAACTCGGCAGGAAGTGCATGGCACAGGGAGGGTGTGAAGGAGCTTAGCGGGAAGTGCATGTTACAGGAAGGGATGGAGCTCAGCATGACATGTATGGTACAAGATGGGAAGGAGCTTGCTGGGAAGTTCATGATACAGGATGTGAAGGTGCTCCATGGGAATTGTGTGGTACAGGGTGTGAAGTAGCTCAGCGGAAAATAAACTCGCAAGGACCACCCTCCACACACACATTACAGAAAGTATAGAAGTACAGTTTTGTAAGTAAACTTACGATAACAGAAGATGTTTGAATTATCACTACTGCAGTAGCCTTAGCTATATGGGTTATATCTTGCTAAGGCTATAACAGCTGGCCAGCTTCCAAATGTTCAGGGTACTTACCATGCACCCAAGCTGTTAGTTAAACTTGAGATGAGCTGACTAAAAGTCATTTTTAGCTGCCATGTCCTTCAGAGCTTCCCTGCTGCAGAGAACTGTGGCCTTGTCCTCTCTGCAGGCTTTTGAGGACTGACAGTTTGCTAAGGCTGTTACATGGCTGGGCAGTTAAATTTCCTGTGTTAGAAAAACCTTCCACATTACTTTTTTACTTGTGAAATCAAATTTTTCTGAGAAACAATACTTTTAAGCTAGGAAAAATACTTTTTTTGACTGTCTCATGACTGTTATGTACTTTTAAATAATCATGCACGTTTTTACTATTGCTGTTAATTAAAAAGGTTATTTAAAACTACTACTTCCGTGGAAGCAATAAGCTTATTTCATTTGTTGGGGCTGTGAAAGTGTTTAAAGTACCTTTACTGTAACTTTTCTTTGAAAAAGTTTTTTTTTGAAATTTTCCTGTTTTACCAACTTTTGCTGCTAAGTTCCTCTATGAAGCAAGCACCATTTTCAGTTAACCATGCAACAAAGTACTGATCCACTGTAAGACTTTCTTTCAGCCATAAAAAGAGAGATTTTTAAGCAATCTTTGCCACTACAACAGGCTGATAATTTCCTTGAGCCACAGGTCGGTGACTGCTGTGGCCAAAGCTGGTTGTTCAGATCACTCATCTTTTCCTTCAGATCCCTCTGGTGTAGCTCATACAACCACCGTGGATGGGGGGGGGTTAGCCACATCTGCCGCTGAAATGATAAGTACGTCTGTTACGTGTGATGCTGATACTCCTGATTTTTGTATATCAATATAAACAGCATGAAAGCCAAGTGAAAACTACACCCAAAGAATGGCCAAAACACAAAGTCAGACAAAGCCAAATTTTGTAATATTTAGGTGCCAAGTTATGGCCAGTTTCTGAAGTCATGTTCCAAACAAACTTTTGTCAAAGTATGAAACAAATAACCAGAAGGCATTGGCACATACGTCTGTAATGGGAACATTTTTTGAAGCAAGCAATGGAAGCAGCCACAGCCCCTGGTAGAGCGATAATTGACAGCAGCATTCTCACTGGTGGGGGGCATCTAATGCTAAATGACGACAGATGACAATCTACACTGATGACATCTTTGAGCATGCGTTTCATGTAAAGGATTTAAACAAGTTTCTCTCTCACGAAATTCAGAAATACATTTTAGGGGAAGCTATGGAGACACAGGGCAGTCTAGAGAAGACTTCATAAACTTAAGCATTTTTGTTTTGGAAGATGTGGGTTTCCTCTTGGTGTTCTGGTTTTCTCACACATTCCAAAGACATGCAGTAGGTGAACTGGACACATTAAATTGACCACAGGAGTGAGTATGTGGTACAGAAGAATAGTTGTGGCAGGGCCAGCTGCGCAGGAATGTGAACCTTGGCTCTAGATGATTATCACTGTTGAAGTGACACCTCAACCCCATGTGCAAAATAGGAAAAAGGGGTTGTGGATGGGTGGCTGGATCATTTGGGAAGGGTGGTATGAAGCTACAAAGAAGAGCGTCCTCATTTCATTACTGTGTGTGAAATAAGGGCCTCTGATTCCCTTCCCACGGCACAGGTGCCAAGACAGAACATATGTTGCCTCCAGCTCAGGGACAGGTGAGTACGAGTCCAACTGAAGCATAATGAGGTCAGCATGCAGTGTAACCATACAGAATTCAAACGATGATGTATCCATTACAGTACAGAATTCAAACGATGATGTATCCATTACAGTACAGAATTCAAATGATGTATCCATTACAGTACCAGAATTCAAATGATGTATCCATTACAGTACCAGAATTCAAACAATGATGTATCCATGACAGTACAGAATTCAAACGATGATGTATCCATTACAGTACAGAATTCAAACGATGTATCCATGACAGTACAGAATTCAAACGATGATGTATCCATTACAGTACAGAATTCAAACGATGATGTATCCATTACAGTACCAGAATTCAAACGATGATGTATCCATGACAGTACAGAATTCAAACAATGATGTATCAATTACAGTACAGAGTTCAAATGATGATGTATCCATGACAGTACAGAATTCAAATGATGATGTATCCATTACAGTACAGAATTCAAACGATGATGTATCTGAATACTGATTTTGGTTTTCTTACAATTGATGTTGTGAATTTATTTTCTGTCATTCCACATGAACCAGGACTAGATATGTTCTATGAAGCTATTACTAAAAGTGGTTTGATAGAAGGGGTTAATGCAAATTTTTTACTTGGATTGATGGAGTTAGTTTTGAAAAATAATTTTATTTCCTTTGAAGGTGATTTATTCCAGCAAGTGTCAAGTCTTGGTTCTGTACGTTATTAATAAACGAAGGTTGCTCACTCGTTGGATAGTGGACTGTGCTTTGTGGTGTTCATTCTATTTTGTATCCATTACAGTACCAGAATTCAAATGATGTATCCATTACAGTACAGAATTCAAATGATGATGTATCCATTACAGTACAGAATTCAAATGATGATGTATCCATTACAGTACCAGAATTCAAGTGATGATGTATCCATTACAGTACCAGAATTCAAATGATGATGTATCCATTACAGGACAGAATTCAAATGATGATGTATCCATTACAGTACAGAATTCAAATGATGATGTATCCATTACAGTACCAGAATTCAAATGATGATGTATCCATTACAGTACCAGAATTCAAACGATGATGTATCCATTACAGTACTAGAATTCAAACGATGATGTATCCATTACAGTACCAAAATTCAAACAATGATGTATCCATTACAGTACCAGAATTCAAACGATGATGTATCCATTACAGTACAGAATTCAAACGATGATGTATCCATTACAGTACCAGAATTCAAATGATGATGTATCCATTACAGTACAGAATTCAAATGATGATGTATCCATTACAGTACCAGAATTCAAATGATGTATCCATTACAGTACCAGAATTCAAATGATGATGCATCCATTACAGTACCAGAATTCAAATGATGATGCATCCATTACAGTACCAGAATTCAAATGATGATGTATCCATTACAGTGCCGGAATTCAAATTATGATGTATCCATTACAGTGCCGGAATTCAAATTATGATGTATCCATGACAGTACCAGAATTCAAATGATGATGTATCCATGACAGTACCAGAATTCAAAGGATAATGTATCCATTACAGTACCAGAATTCAAATGGTGATGTATCCATTACAGTACCAGAATTCAAATGGTGATGAATCCATTACACTACCAGAATTCAAATGATGATGAATCCATTACAGCACCAGAATTCAAATGATGATGTATCCATTACAGTACTAGAATTCAAATGATGATGTATCCATGCTTGGAAATAAACCTGCCACAGTGTAACAGTACCAGAATTCAAATGATGATGCATCCATGCTTGGAAATAAATCTGCCAGAGGGGAAGGGGGGAAAAGACTGAATGGGAATATGGTGCTGACATCTGTTCAACTCTCACTCCTGAAAGGACAGGTCCCAACAAAAGCCAAACAAACAGCTGTCTGACACAAATGACATGCTATGTAAGCCCTGGACCTGCCAGATCTTCCTCACTCTAAGCCTGTGTTCTAAGCTGTGCCACAGCGTAGACCTAGAGAAGAGACCTTGGACATAAATACAATCATAGTCTCTTCTTGGTCCATGTCAGTTGTGGGTAACTTGTTCAACTGGTGGATGGGCAATGCTTACAGGACATAAACACAATCACAGTCTCTTTTTGGTTCTAAATGGTTGTGGGCAACCTGTTCAACTGGTGGATAGGCAATGCTAACATTCTAGAATGCACTCCCCTGACCTCAATGTAGGTGCCAGGCTGAAGCATTTGCTGTTTGTTCTTTCTGTGCTGAAGTGAAGGTAGATGTAAATTTGATCTCGTAGCTAGTGGAACAGAAGCTTGCAATTTGTCTGATCCTTGCAGAAGATGACAAAGCCTATCAATTGCTTATGTGCTCCAATAAAATGGGTCCCCTCAAATTATCTATGGTATGATCCCAGCTATTCTCATTAGGGATAATATATAACTGATCATGGGATGGGTAATACTAATCCATAACCAAATGGAATAAGTTATTTTGAGGTCCCAGCAAAAGCTAAACAGCTGTCTGACACAAGTGACATGCTATGTAAGCCCTGGACCTGCCAGATCTTCTTCACTCTAAGCCAGTGTTCTAAGCTGTGCCACAGGGTAGACCTACAGAAGAGACCTTGGACATAAATACAATCACAGTCTCTTCATCGTCCATGTCAGCTGTGGGTAACTTGTTCAACTGGTGAATAGGCAATGCTAACATTCTAGAATGCACTCCCCTGACCTCAGTGTAGGTGCCAGGCTGAAGCATTTGCAGTTTGTTCTTTCTGTGCTGAAGTGAAGATAGATGTAAATTTGATCCCCTAGCTAGTGGAACAGAAGCTTGCAATTTGTCTGATCCCTGCAGAAGATGACAGAGCCTATCAATTGCTTTTACGCTCCAATAAAATGGGCCCCTCAAATTATCTATGGTATGATCCCAGTTATTCTCATTAGGGATAATATACAATAACTGACCAAGGGATGGGTAAGACTAATCCATATCCAAATGGAAGAAGTTATTTTGAGCACAAAAAAACGGAAACTAGCTACGCTTAAAATGGACTGCAATGGCAGATAGTCTAGTACTTGCCTATTACTCCAGAAGAACTTGCAGAAATCAGTACTGGGGTCAGACTTTAAAAAAGTGAGACAAAGTCTGCTTTAGGTGCAATTTTAGGCCACATTTACATGCAAGGACCCCCCCCCCCAACATAGTCAAAACTACCAACATCAATTAAAAATGGTAAACAGTTTGAGATAGGGATGTGTTTTTTATGACAGAACTAACTAAAACATAAAAGGTAAATTGAAAAAATAAAGCACATGCAAAGAGCTGCAAAGTTTTTGTAGCTGCAAATCATAAAGCCTATGCCTTGCTAATGCTGACCAAAGGAAAAGTACAAAATCTGGGAGGATTCATCTTTCTTTTAATGACATGCAGACACTAAGAAAACGGATTAAAAATGGTTTCAGATCTCACTCAAGAAGTTTTCCAGAAGGTAACTGCAGAATGAAATCCATGCAGAATCCTGGAGTACAAAAACAGTGAACGGTGCGCAAGGTAAATGCAGTAATAAAAAGGGTCAGAGAAATGCATGGAAATGAGGACCAAAACAACAAACATCAACAACGTTAGGATGTTTAAAGTCTAAGTGTTTAAGTGTACGCACTTCATATTAAAAATAAAAATAAAAGTACAAATCCAAAGTAGTCAGGCTGAAGCAAGATAACACGATGATAAAATAGCACTATGGAATACTGGAATACAATTTAAACGGCAACTGGAATTCATGGGTCTTAAAGGACAATTTGAAATTGTGAAACACTAAGACTGCCAGAGAGGCCTAGGCTAGGTCTGTTCCAGGCATAAAGTTTTAGGACATTCAACAGCCAAATGTCAATCAGGCAGAAGAACTGGTCAGGGTTTTAGTACTGTGTCTGTTATACTCAATTGCTGCAAATGATTTGTTACCTTTCTAGCAAGCAGTTTGGCACAGCCCCCTTTGGCATATCTCTAATCAGACACTTGAACCAGTTTGAATGGCTACAAAGGATTCTCACCAGGAGAATTCAAGGTATGAATCCCCTGTCATACACTGATCACCTACAGGCTCTGTCTCTGTATGCAGTCTCCTGCAGGCTGGTGAGATGGGAGAATTCAAGGTATGAATCCCCCGTCGTACACCAACCACATACGGGCGCCGTCTCTGTACGCAGTCTCCTACAGACTGCTGAGATGGGAAAATTCCAGGTATGAATCCCCTGTCATACACTGATTACCTACAGGCTCTGTCTGTGTACACAGTCTCCAACAGGCTGCAGAGATGGGAGAATTACAGGTATGAATCCCCTGTCGTACACTGATCACCTACAGGTTCCGTCTCTGTATGCAGCCTCCTACAGGCTGCTGAGATGGGAGAATTGAAGGTATAAATCCCCTGATGTGCACTGATCACCTACGGGCTCCGTCTATGTACGTAGTCTCTTACAGGCTGCTGAGATGGAAGAACTACAGGAATGAATCCCCTGTTATACACTGATCCCCTACAGACTTTGTCTCTCTCCGCAGCCTCCTACAGGCTGTTGAGATGGGAGAATTACAGGTATGAATCCCCTGTCATACACTGATCATCTACGGGCTCCGTCTCTATACGCAGTCTCCTACAGGCTGCTGAGATGGGAGAATTTCAGGTATGAATCCCTTGTCATACACTGATTACCTATAGGCTCTGTCTCTGTACACAGTCTCCTGCAGGCTGCTGAGATGGGAGAATTCAAGGTATGAATCCCCTGTCGTACACTGATCAGCTACGGGCTCTGTCTCTGTACACAGTCTCCTATAGGCTGCTGTGATGGGAGAATTCAAGGTATGAATCCCCTGTCATACACTGATCACCTACAGGCTCCATCTCTGTATGCAGTCTCCTACAGGCTGCTGAGATGGGGGAATTCAAGGTATGAAGCCCTTGTCGTACACTGATCACCCACAGGTTCCGTCTCTGTACGCAGTCTCCTACAGGCTGCTGAGATGGGAGAATTGAAAGTATGAATCCCCTGTCGTACACTGATCACCTACAGGATCTATCTCTGTACACAGTCTCCAACAGGCTGCTGAGATGGGAGAATTACAGGTATGAATCCCCTGTCATACACTGATCACCTACAGGCTCCGTCTCAGTACACAGTCTCCAACAGGCTGCTGAGATGGGGGAATTCAAGGTATGAACCCCCTGTCGTACACTGATCACGCACAGGCTCCATCTCTGTATGCAGTCTCCTACAGGCTGCTGAGATGGGAGAATTCAAGGTATGAATCCCCCTGTTGTACACTGATCTCCTACAGGCTGCTGAGATGGGAGAATTCAAGGTATGAATCCCCTGTCATACACTGATCACCTACAGGCTCTGTCTCTGTACACAGTCTCCTACAGGCTGCTGAGATGGGAGAATTCAAGGTATGAATCCCCCTGTTGTACACTGATCTCCTACAGGCTGCTGAGATGGGAGAATTCAAGGTATGAATCCCCTGTCATACACTGATCACCTACAGGCTCTGTCTCTGTACACAGTCTCCTACAGGCTGCTGAGATGGGAGAATTCAAGGTATGAATCCCCTGTCGTACACTGATCACCTAAGGGCTCCATCTCTGTATGCAGTCTCCTACAGACTGCTGAGATGAGAGAATTCAAGGTATGAACCCCCTGTCATACACAAATTACCTACAAGCTCCGTCTCTGTACAGTCTCCTGCAGGTTGCTGAGATGGGAGAATTCAAGGTATAAATTCCCTGTCGTAAACTGATCACCTACAGGCTCCGTCTCTGTACGCAGTCTCCTACAGGCTGCTGAGATGGGAGAGTTCAAGGTAAGAATCCCCTGTCGTACATTGATCACCTACAGGCTCCGTCTCTGTACGCAGTCTTCTACAGGCTGCTGAGATGGGTGAAATAAAGGTATGAATCCACTGTCGTACACTGATCACCTACGGGCTCCGTCTATGTACGTAGTCTCCTACAGGCTGCTGAGATGGGAGAACTACAGGAATGAATCCCCTGTTATACACTGATCCCCTACAGGCTCTGTGTCTGTACGCAGTCTCCTACAGGCTGCTGAGATGTGGGGATTCAAGGTCTGAATCCCCCTGTCGTACACTGATCACCTATGAGCTCCGTCTCTGTACGCAGTCTCCTACAGGCTGCTGAGATGGGAGAATTCAAGGTATGAATAACCTGTCGTACACTGATCACCTACAGGATCTGTCTCTGTACACAGTCTCCTACAGGCTGCTGACATGGGAGAATTCAAGGAATGAATCCCATGTCGTACACTGATCCCCTATGGTCTCAGTCACTGTATGCAGTCTCCTACAGGCTGCTGAGATGGGAGAATTCAAAGTATGAATCCCCTGTCATACACTGATCCCCTACAGGCTCTGTCTCTGTACGCAGTCTCCTACAGGCTGCAGAGATGGGAGAATTCAAGGTATGAATCCCCTGTCATACACTGATCACCTACAGGCTCTGTCCCTGTACACAGTCCCCCACAGGCTGCTGAGATGGGAGAATGCAAAGTATGACTCCCCAGACATACACTGATCACCTACATACTCTGTCTCTGTACGCAGCTTCCTACAGGCTGCTGAGATGGGAGAATTCAAGTTATGAACCCCCTGTTATACACCGATCACCTACGGGCTCCGTCTCTGTACAAAGTCTCCTACAGGCTGCTGAGATGGGAGAATTCAAAGTATGAACCTCCTGTCGTACAATGATCACTTAGAGGCTCTGTCTCTGTACATAGTCTCCTGCAGGCTGCTGAGATGGGAGAATTCAAGGTATGAACCCCCTGTCATACACAAATTACCTACAAACTCCGTCTCTGTACACAATCTCCTACAGGCTGCTGAGATGGGAGAATTCAAAGAATGAATCTCCTGCCATACACTGATCACCTAAAGGCTCCATGTCTGTACGCAGTCTCCTACAGGCTGCTGAGATGGAAGAATTCAAGGTATGAATCCCCTGTCGTACAATGATCACCTACAGCCTCCGTCTCTGTATGCAGTCTCCTACAAGCTGCTGAGCTGGGAAAATTCAAGATATGAATCCACTGTTATACACCGATCACCAACAGGCTCTGTCTCTGTATGCAGTCTCCTACAGGTTGCTGAGATGGGAGAATTCAAGGTATGAATAACCTGTCGTACACTGATCAGCTACAGGCTCCGTGTCTGTATGCAGTCTCCTACAGACTGCTCAGATGGGAGAATTCAAGTTATGAATCCCCTCTCGTACAATGATCACGTACAGGCTCTGTCTCTGTACGCAGTCTGCTACAGGCTGCAAAGATGGGAGAATTACAGGTATGAATCCCTTGTCGTACACTAATCACCTACAGGCTGCTGGGATGGGAGAATTACAGGTATGAATCCCGTGTCATACACTGATCACCTATGGGCTCTGTCTCTGTAGGCAGTCTCCCACAGGCTGCTGAGATGGGAGAATTCAAGTTATGAATCCCCTGTAGAACACTGATCACCTACAGGCTCTGTCTCTGTACACAGTCTCCTACAGGCTGCTGACATGGGAGAATTCAAGGAATGAATCCCATGTCGTACACTGATCCCCTATGGTCTCAGTCACTGTATGCAGTCTCCTACAGGCTGCTGAGATGGGAGAATTCAAGGTATGAATCCCCTGTCGTACAATGATCAGCTACAGCCTCCGTCTCTGTATGCAGTCTCCTACAAGCTGCTGAGCTGGGAAAATTCAAGATATGAATCCACTGTTATACACCGATCACCTACAGGCTCTGTCTCTGTATGCAGTCTCCTACAGGTTGCTGAGATGGGAGAATTCAAGGTACGAATCCCCTGGCATACACTGATCAGCTACAGGCTCCGTGTCTGTATGCAGTCTTCTACAGACTGCTCAGATGGGAGAATTCAAGTTATGAATCCCCTCTCGTACAATGATCACGTACAGGCTCTGTCTCTGTACGCAGTCTGCTACAGGCTGCAAAGATGGGAGAATTACAGGTATGAATCCCTTGTCGTACACTAATCACCTACATGCTGCTGGGATGGGAGAATTACAGGTATGAATCCCCTGTCATACACTGATCACCTATGGGCTCTGTCTCTGTAGGCAGTCTCCCACAGGCTGCTGAGATGGGAGAATTCAAGTTATGAATCCCCTGTAGAACACTGATCACCTACAGGCTCTGTCTCTGTATGCAGTCTCCTACAGGCTGCTGAGATGGGAGAATTACAGGTATGAATCCCCCTGTCATACACTGATCCCCTACTGGCTCCGTGCTTGAACGCTGTCTCCTACAGCTCTGAAAGCCTGTACTCTAACCTGCATCTTGTACCTTTTGACAAAAAAAAAAAATCATAACCCAAGGTTCAAACAAAGGCTCATATATGTAGAATCGTGTTACTAATCAGTGTGAATAGCACAAACTAATTTTTGCAGTGGTCAGTTTCACTGGACATCGTCTTAAAATGTTTTTTATAAGTCACAAAAACATTTTAAATGACTGATATTTGTAATGTTTTGTAAACATCCTACAATACGTCAGTAACCTCTGAAGCTACAAACACAACTTTAGCACGACTGTGTCCATCCAACTGTAACGCTCCTTAGGAAGCAAAGCAGTCCTGGCTGTCACTTTGCTGACAAAATATTTAGAGAGATAGGAAAAGTGTGACAATATAAACAAATCGTGTATGAGCAATTCTAGTTATCTGTTTATCCGTACTAGGCTGAGGTCAAAGTGTCAATACAGCTATGTTGCCCATCATGTAATTTTTAAGATTCATTTTACAGTAGCACAGTTTTGGAATTATTAATTTAAATAAGAGCAGATGTAGACTTCTTTGGCATGAGAGAACTATTGGTCCTCAACTTAGAGGGAGGGAGGCACCAGATCAGGGATCAGCACTGACTGTCGGAGCTACATTTCTGCTGCCAGTGGCGTCAAGATAGCAAATTCTAAAGGTGGACACTTTGATAAGCAAAGAAACAAATCCCAAAGGACTCGAGCAACACCCTTGAAGACACCAGCAGACCAGGGTCGTCAAATAAAAGGCATGAGCTGGATGCAACAAAAGTCAAGACGGGGGGCATGCTATCTATGGCCAAACAAAGAGTAGACTCTTGTAGATAATATTAGACTGAAAGGCATCAAGTTACAGTTAATAAGTGCTAATGTAATACACCAATAATGCAGAGGACCAGTTAGCAGCCAGGCATTGCAGCTCTGTACTAGATGTGAGTAATCAAAGAGCTTAAAGTACACGGAACTGCAGTACTCCAGGACTGAAGAGGTAAAACTCTGAAGAGAGATGGTACTTCAGGGCAATATTAATTAGACAAAAGTAAAAGGATTTAATAGCAGAGCCCTGGTCCTTACCTGGAAGTCTGTTATTAAAGGTAATCCAGAGCTAGTGCACCTTCTACACACATTCAGTTCTATCATCCTATAAATAATATGAGGGTTAAAGAGAAGGGCATACGAGTCACTGAATGCAGCTTACATATCCATGACAAATGTCTTGGTTCTAATGACTGTAAACTAGCAATAAACCATCCACTACAGAAAAAACATATGGGACAGCACAAAAAATTAGACACCATGCAATAAACAAAAGTGTGCAATGTGACATAACATCTCTAAGACTTTATCTCCAACAGCACCATCAGACAGGTCTTCAAAACAAAAGCAGGACTATTCTGGGACAAACTGAAGTAACGTACAAGCAACTGAATGAGCAGTCCAGCACCAGGAACACGACTCTTCTGGGACAAACTGAAGTAAAATACAAGCAGCTGCAGCACAGCACCAGTGCACATTTCACTATAACCAGTGCTGAAACAGTTCACCATCTTCTTAGCCACTTATTCTGGTAAGCACACTAACTGAGAAAGAATGATCTAGAAACAGAAACATGCCAATAAAGAAAATGGCCGTGAACAATATAATGCGATGGGGAAGCAAATACATTAAAAAAATGTTGGTTGCTCAAATTAAGGAAGAATCATCACTTTTCTTGTTGGAATATACTACACTAAACAAGATGTGAAGAGACACTTTGAAGCATTGGGGGGAAAAAAACCCGGAAAAAAATGCATTAAGCTGGTTAAAGGGCGGTCACAACTATTGTTACCTGAATCTGCTGATTCCTTTTCTCTGAAAAGGGAATCAAAAACAAGGAACCCAAAGCAAAGGAGAACAGGCTCAGCTGTGCATATCGCTTAGCAATTCCAATCAAATCTAGGTCGGCTTGAATAGGACACCTTTTAGAAAAGAAAAAAGTAAATTAAAACCTACATATTGAACAGCAAACAGCACTTCTTGCAAGATGTTTTTATTTCCACAAAGACTACTTCAAATTCAAGATACTGCTGTAGGGCAGAAAGTGTTAGGCAGTACAGTTCCATGAGCAAATCACTGTAACAGAACAGTATGGATACGTGACCACCACTGCACTAGCATTCTTCATCCATGATGATGTCCTACTGTCTGGCCCAATTTCTAGAGTTTGTGCAGATGATGTCTGGATGCACAAATCCTTCTCCATCATCAGGCAGATGTACAACTCATTTGGAAGAGATGTCTGGCTGTTACCCAGGTCATTCCAGTTTAAATTTGTTCTAAAGTGCACTATTTTGAGGGGTGCAGGAAGCCTCCGGTTCTCACGCTACAAAGTCCACAAAGGTCCTTAGCCTAGCACCACCAGGCACTTTTGAGCAAGCCAAAACAGTACACTGATGTAGTCGCACCTAACACAAAGACTGCAGTGCTGAAAAACATCTCAAAGGAGCACACCCTGGGCACCCGGTAGTCAAGGTAACAACAGGGCCGGCCTTAGCTGAAAGGGCGCCCTAGGCGAAGAAGTGCTCCGGCGCCCCTTAAGCCCCACCCACAACATACTCATGAAACACCCCTATTTGAGCCACACCCACAGGTAGGTCACTCCCCAAGAAAGCCACTCCAGTCATTTTCTTACATCATTTAAATGCATAAGAAGAAAAAGATATCCTGTAATGTAGTTAAACTACAACTACCTTTGTGTACGCATTTCCTATTGTAAATACCAGAGCTGGATCGTGGTCAAATAGGGACCTAGGCAGGGTAATAGACCACCCCTCCCCCCTGAGCAGCCCCTTCTGCAGCAATCCACTACCCCCCAGAAGCAGCCCCCTCCCCAGTCACTCCAGTGTTACATTACTTGGCTATTTCTCCTCAGTTACCATAAACACTGTTCAAACCTGTCAGTGTGTATACTGTTTTCTTATTTACTTCTACAATGATTACAAATATTGAAATAAAATAGCATAAACACAGATAGCCATTTGCTAAACAAACAATACAGTCTCAAAATGAAAACAGATTTAGCATGAGCAGTAAACTTCTCTGCCCTTGAAACTCGCATTTATTGAAACAGTATTAAAACCCACATTCAAATAAAATGCATCTGGCCAGTGGAGAATTAAGTTTACCTTTAGGCTCTTTTCAAACTACAGGCTCCTTGAACACATTCTTATGGCCATGCATATATGCAAGTGTTCTTTGATTCACCTTCCTGATTGCATTAAACTATATTCCTTGTATAATAAAGCAACACCTGTTAGTGTGTGTTTTAAACGTGTAGTTTTGAACATTTTTCCAGTAAGCGATGGAACAAAATGTATGACCCAATAATGACAGAACTGCCCATTTCAGAACATTTTGATCATAAAAGGCCACTCAAACTTCTGTCATTACAATCCACGAGTATCAGTCAATAAGCACAATCTCTGCAGAAGTAAAATTCATCCGAATAATTCTACATTAGAAATTTGTAACTAATAAAAGGCTGTTACTGCCTAACAACTTTACATTTCAGTGTCTCATCTCCAAATTCAGTGCTTGCTGCCCTTAAATAATTAATTGCCTATGTTACATTAAAGAAAAAGATACATTGGTAATATTGCAATAGGGAGTGACTGAGAGCCTGACACACAAGTTCATAGTTACTAGGCATCTTATACAAAGGAGGGCACACTAAGAAATGCAGAACCCATATCCCCCATAAAATGCACCAAATAATCGGCAACTAGGTTATTACATACCATACCTCCCATTACCTCTCAAACTCTTAGCAAAAGAAATCTGAACAAAGCCTAATATAATGTGGGGAGGCAAAGGCCCCCAAACAGGGACAGATTATAAATATTGCTCTTAGAGGCTTAGAAAGTTGCTAGAATAATGGCATTTGTCCTGGCATACATTTTTGGAAGGAAATGAAGGTTAAAATTCAAATGTATGACATTTAGTTAT
This sequence comes from Protopterus annectens, assembly GCF_019279795.1. Classification (NCBI taxonomy): domain Eukaryota; kingdom Metazoa; phylum Chordata; order Ceratodontiformes; family Protopteridae; genus Protopterus; species Protopterus annectens. Next base: position 932,666,978 of record NC_056733.1, on the reverse strand, counting down.
TTAAATCTTCAGTGATTTGCTAGAAAACCACAACTTGTATGAGGACTAGGCCAAAAATATGAGGCACAAATCTGTACAGTTGAGAGGTATTCATACCTCTCAACTTCTTAGTGCAAGAAATCTGAACAAAGCCTAACATAATGTGGATGCAGTGGCCAGAAAAATAGGGATATATTTTAAATATTGCACTTTAAAGTTGCTAGAATTACAGGATTTGTGTTAACTTGCATTTCACAAAGAACACAAAAAAGCCCCAATGGGGACAGATCATTTTTAAAGCACTGCATTTAGAAATGAGAAAGGAGAGACTAGCGGAAGAAAGATTTCAGGAGTAGTCCACAGACAGAGTCAAAAAGAGGGAGACTTTTTTTTTTACAGGCTTCAAATAGTACATTAGTTTACTCCCATGGCAGGTTGAGTATCCACTGGAGTTGGATGATTATCAGAGCCCATTTTACTATGGATTATTAGTGTCTTTAGATCCACTGCAACATTTTCAGAATATAAAAACACAGTTCTCAATCTTTTACCACATGAATCAGGAACAGAGCCAAAAGTACTATGGGAGAAGAGCAAAAAGATCCAGACTCAGGGATGCATTTTAACTTCTATATATCTAGTTGCTTACACAGATTTTGCATTAGCATGCCCATTTCGAAGAATATAAACTATGACTCTAGTGTCTCCCATCATTTAGTGACAGCAATCCTCAAGAATAAGTGCAAGGCCAAAAAGAAAAAAAATATATTTTAAATATGTCTATATACTCGTATCTCTCTCTCTATTTATCTATCTGTATATCCTATCTATATCTAGATAAATCCATATTTATAGATATCAGAGGCATAGCTGGTTTAACCTCCTTGCTCAAACCGAAAAAAAAAAGGGCAGCTCTGATAGACTGTTTATGGCAGTCTGAAGCAATGGCGATAGTTACATACGGAAAATGGAATACATACCTCTCAACTGTAAAGATTTTCACAGAATGTCCCAATTTTTGCCTTATTTTTGATGTGTTCCTCCTAAAATCTGTGCTTTTCTAGAAAACAGCTGAGGATTGAAGTTATTAAATAATGACAAACATTTAAGACTCCACATCCTTTAGAAAATTCATGCTAATGCAAAACCTATTATTCTAATAACTTTCTATGTTTATAAGAGCAATATTTAAAATCTGTCCCTATTTGCCCCCCCCCCCCCAATCATTTTAGGCTTCGTCCAGATTTTTTTGCTCTAAGAGGTATGATGGAATAGCTGTAGAAAGTGTGTGCCCTTGTGTTAACAACACTGATTCTTGTAAAGCACCAAGGGCCTGTACACAGACTTCAGGACTTTCATTTAACATTTCGGAGGTAGAAGGACACAGTGAAGAAGGAAGTATGTAACAGTGTTAGTTGAACAAAACACACACATGCACTTTCTCTCTCATATACACACATACTATCTCACACAGTAACACACACTTTATCTGTCATACAAACAGAACGGGCACTTAACATAATATATTGAAATATCCATATATGCAGCAACTTAATAATAATCACCTAACTTATTTAGAAGAATAGGTTTTTCCTTCTTGAAACATACAGAGGATCTCCTACTGGTCTGACTACCACCACTGTAGTGATTACTACTGATATGGCAAATGCATCTACCCAGTTAACATAAATCAACAAACAATTAAACAGCACAATACTGATTAGATATCTCAGAGTTTTACTACCCATTGCAACCCATTCACAAAAAAACACATTTAACATTTTTTAAGACAACTTATATTGCCACTCATTTACACACACACACACACACACACACACACACACACACACACACACACACACACACACACACACACTATATAGGGTGACAGCATCTGCATTCAAACCATCAATAAAACATTCACTTTAAACATGCTCAACATGCAATGATTTCAGTTTTGTCTCAGAAGCTGGAGACATGATATTCTACTAGTCAAAAATGCCCAGATGATGCATCAATTCACTAACTTCAAACAAAAAGTTTATGCTAAATGACCAATGTGCAGTCTCCAACTGCCCAACTACAGTATTATCAAAAGTTTTAGGGAGTGTATTATTTCTATTTCAGCTGTCCTTCCTGTTAATTCAGTTACCATTTTTGTGTTAGTAGTAGAAGGACTACCTAACACCAGAATCCGTGCAGTTCCTTCTTAACAATAGATCAGCAAGTTCAACTACTGCCGTTTTATCTACACAGCCTTTTAATTTCACCATCAATACAAAAAGTCAAGTCTTATTTCAATACACATTTTATAAAGTATCAGATGTCTCCTGTTTATCTTGCCCACTATCACACTAGACTGGAAATTGTTATTGGTTTCTACTTTCTTGTGGAAAGTTAAATAATCAACACAAAAATAATTCAGGATACAGACCCACCAACCACAATTATTCGTGGCATCACTTAAGCGTTTAAGTAATCCAAAAACATCATACTAGGCAGTCAAATTAAAACTATGAAATTATTTTAAATTCTTGCAAAAAACTATCAATAACTGTTGCACGTGGGGACTAATGGGCGTAACAGTTAAACAAGCAACAGCGTGCTCCACCTCACTATGTACAGTTTTTAACAAGCAACGCAGGTAAAAAAAAATCACGATAGATATTATACGACTGCATTTAAGTCGTCTGTTAAGTTGTCCATCAGAATACTAACGGCAGCAGGACATAATATAACATAGGAGCATAATGTAGAACAAACTGGAGCTTTTCTCCCCGGGCCTCCGCTGAAAATGGACATGCATCCAGTCAGACTATCCCGGTCAACAAATGTAAAATAAAATAAATAAAAATAAAAAAATTGGCAAAATGTGGAACACCTAAAACAGTTTACTAACAACTTCAACTAGGAATCTCACATGATGGTTAAATGTGGTACTTTAGACTTCTAAAAGTTTTTTTAATGAATGAATAAGATTCTGTATTATTTACAAATAATATGGGTTAAAACATTCTTAAAACTGAATGCTTGACAGACAGACCATTCAAAATGGAACTGGGAAGAACACACCATTTTTAAGATTAGTAATGAAAAATGTTCTTCATAATGAAGTACACCTGAGAGACGTGATGCTAACAGCAAACACCCACACAAATCTTCCTTCCTTGAGGTCAACATTCATGCTTATCATGCTATTTTAAAGGGCACGAATGTGGATGGAAAGTAAAGTCTCATTCAGCATCAGTCACACAGTCATTTAGCTAAACCATTCATGACATGTCATTTTGTAATTAACAATATACTGCATTGCTCAAAAACTGAATAACTGCAACCTAAATGGACAATGTTAACAACTAAGTAACTTGCTCTTTAAAATGAGCATTTCTTTTGGCAAACCTGTATTACTGTTCCCAGCTTGACATCTGGCTGTTCCTTGTTGCTGCACACGCTATCGGCAGGTAAACTCATTGTACTTGAACACAATCCTTTAAAGAATCAGTTTCTTGAATAAAATTACAAATGAATAAAGTAAAACTTAAGATTCGGTTTAAAACACTCCCCCAAACTGCCTTCTTTTCTCTAGCGTGTGGGTTCTGTATTTAATACAGAGCTTTGCAAATCCATCATTGCACATGTGTGGATCAACTGAAACTTTAACAAAAAGTACACTAACCTCCTGAAATCTGTGAAACCTGATAATCGGGTTTTCTGCACTGCAGGTTTCAGGCAGAAACCGTATGTGGGGCAGCAGATGTTCCCATGGCAACTAGACGCCTTCAAAGCCGTTGTCATGGAAATCCAACACTCTTCCTAATTTTTGCTGCAGCAAAAGGACACCAACGATCCAGTTTCCTGGAGACCAAGGCATGCTTTGGAAGTAAGATTTCTGTGTGTCTCGGGACATGGCGAAATCAAAGGTATTACCTCTGGGTATGGTGACGGTTTGTACAGCGGTCAGAACAGAGAGAGCCACTGAAGGAGAGAGGATTCAAAAATATTGCAATAATATCATCAGTGCCCAGGGCTGTTTACATTTTAAGCCGCTCTGTTATTTATCAAAAATGTGCTGCCTACATACAATCACACACAGTAACACACACACTATCTCTCTCATACAAACAGAACGAGTAATTTAAATTCCACACACGTACATGCATACACACACACACACAAGCATTCTCTTGCATACAGAAGCGAACAGTTTAAATTACAAACACAAACATATACTTACTTTCTTTTTAAACTGCACGCGTACACATGACCTTAACCCCTCTGTTAACTGAACTGCTAACTTACGTTTCGGGCACGACAGCAGAAGTTTTTTTTTTTTTTTTTTTTTTTTTAAAACCTGTTGAAGCCTTCCAGCCAATCTGAAGCTACAAAACATTTACTGTTAGGGTAAGTTGTTCACACAACTGTACTGTGTTTAATGTAGGAGCTCCCACTGCAGTAGTACTCTAATACAGGACAGACATAAAACAACAAAGAAAAATTTATCTGAGAAGGAAGCTATAACATATTAAGCAAAATGGTAGCAGTAAAGCTTGCTCTGTTGCTCAACATATTTGACAATGTACCCTAACTGCCCCCCTTCCCTTAGCAGTTTATTGCCAGACCTATAACAAAACACAACACAGTCGACCAACCACTTGGAAAAGGCCTCCTTCGAGACCAGTCTACTTATTTTGCATGGAATGAAGCAAATAAATAGTTGGCTCATTTGTCTGCACCCTTGATTCTGGCAACATAATACCCAAATGGCCAATAGATGTCCAAGTAGATGTAGGATTTACTTCTTTAAGAGAGAGAGAAGAAAGTGGACAACTAGACAGCCCAGTGAAGTGTCAGTTTGAAAGCTACCTGGACATAAAAGGAGGACTAGTTCTAAGGCGGACTTGCTCTTCATTATTTATTGATATTTGATTGCTGAGAAAGTTTGACTGGGTAGGAGCCCATTTTCAGCACATGCCTGGGAAGAAAAGCTCCAATGTATTACAAAACATTTTAAGAACAATAACTTTACAATCTTTAAAAAATCTTATAAAAAAACAAACTTATTTATGTATTTATTTTGTATTTTTTACTTGGAAAGTCCAACTGGACAGATTGTCCATTTTCAGTAGAGGCCCGGGGAAGAAAAGCTCCAGTATAACTACAAATAGTATAAGACATCAGTATATATAACCGTATTCTGGAAAAAAAAGCTCAGCTTAAGACAGTGCAAGACCATTAGGATATGACTAAACCCAGTATGAAGTCATAGATATACACGTTGTAAATTGAGACCACAGCTTAATACAATACAAAATAATTATATCATATAATCTCTCAACTTAATAAAATATAAAAAAAAAGATTGTCACATGTATGTAACAGGAATGCCATTTCATGAAAGGAAACCATAGAAGGGTGGTGTGCTTAAACACATTGTTAACACACGTACAATGGAAAACAATTAGATTAGAAGACTAGACTAGGCTAGGCTGGACTCCTAAATGAAAAAACTTGAAAAGCAATTGCAGAAATAGGGTGACTCACAAGACCAGAGAAATATTGTTTGTTTGCTTAGCCTGGGTCAGAGTAGTTGCTTTAGCCCAGGTCAAAGCACATGCATATCCATGAACTATGTAAGTAGGATTTAAAAAGGTTTTTAAAGGTATTTTTCTTGGCAGTTGACCTTATGCTAAGGGGCAAATACAGTTAAAATTATTGTACCAAATTAGACACAATAAAGAAACATTAATTAAGAATAGGTACAAGTTCTAGGATAATGACTTAATGTTTAGAGAAACTTTAGCCGGTTTATACAGAAATTAAAGATAGGTTAGTATAATACAAACAAGAACTGCAACAGTACATGAGAGAAACATCATTCTTGTGAATGGGCGTGCCTTCTTTGAAGGTTGGGCGTCGGGCTGGCAACTCGGCACCGTAAAATCCACTGAGCGGACCGAAGTTCCGCTGTGGCGACCCCTAACCAGGAAAAGCTGAAAGACTTTTTTTATCAGTTTTCTGGTATATTTAGAGAGAAAGTCAGGAGAGAAAAACTGACAGAAGGAAGTGAGTGAAGAAGGGAGAGTAAAGAGGTGTAAGGTATGAATAGGTATTTGTTCACATTTAGGGATATAGTTTATTCTTCTATTTATCCTGGATGGAAAGTTGTGTAAGGCTCCTTGCACAAAAGAGCTTTTAGTGCTGACATACTTCTAAGGAAAGTCACTGCCACCAAGAACAGCATTCTTCAGAATAACAGTTTCAAAAGTACAGAAGCACTTGGCTCATATAAAGCCAATGCTCACATGTCGATGAAAGATATCAGGTCTTAAGGTGGGAGGACCAGTTTTCCATCTGATTTGAGGTGAAATAACCCTCCTTGATTTAAGAACTGCTCCATCACATAGTGGGCCAATAAGGGCTGTTCCATGGGGAGGCATGCTGTTACACTGCAGAGATGAGTGTGGAGATAAGAAACTTTCCATAAGAAGTCCACTAGCTCCTGGAGGACTTATGGCTCCAAGGACAAACCTCTATATGTGCAGCACAGTGGGAAACTCCTCCATTTGACCAAATAACGTTTTCGTATGCTAGGTTTTCTAGCTTCATGCAGGATGCTAATGACTACCTGTCCTTAAAAGGTGTCAGGCTGAGCAGATCTAAAATGCTGGCTTTTGCATCTCAAAGTTTATATGTACCAATGATTTTCTGTCTTAGATATGCATATTGCAATGTTAAGAGGAGAGAATCAGAAAAAAAGAAAACAGCTGTAGGGCCGGTGCGGGTTGACCAGGCTTAAAGAAGGGAGTTGTCAACTGTTGGTTTTTTCTCAAGGCTAGAAGAGATGATTACTCACCACTCAGCACATGCAGACATGCCTCTAAAATGACCTGAGATGCTCCTACCATCAGGCTACATTTTGTGAGGTTTAACGAGAAGCCTAGGTTGGTAAGGTGGTTCACATCAAGGTGCATGACCTTCTAATTTCCTCTGCTGAATCTGTCTGTATGAGACAGCCTGACGTCCCTGATTCTCTGGAGGTGAATACTGGCACTTGTTGATCTGTCTCACTGCTGACACGTGGAAAGGAAAGGAACTTAAAATGCCCACCAGCCACCATGAATGTCAGAAAATGCACACCATCCTTGTGAACAGGGATATAAAGTTAGGCATGCTTGAGGTCCAGTGCGACCAACAGGATTTTGCAGCAAAATCAATGGAAGAAAGCTCTAAAAGGTAAACATTTTGAATTCTGTGATACTCAAAGAGTTTCCTATGGACAGGTCCAAAATGGGGTCCCCATGGTTCACCCGTCTTGGTGATAAGAAAAAAATGTAGAAAACTCTCTCTTCTTTCCTGGGGAAATAGGATAACTTTCATGGCACCATACACAAGCAGCAGCACAAAGACTTCAAGGGCTAAGAAGGTGTGGTGCATCCCCATAAAGGTCAGAATGGCCTTGTATTCTACCTTATACCTGTGGGAGACTTCAAGGGCTAAGAAGGTCTGGTGCATCCCCATAAAGGTCAGAATGGCCTTGTATTCTACCTTGTACCTGTGGGAGACTTCAAGGGCTAAGAAGGTGTGGTGCACCCCCATAAAGGTCAGAATGGCCTTGTATTCTACCTTGTACCTGTGGGAGACTTCAAGGGCTAAGAAGGTCTGGTGCACCCTCATAAAGGTCAGAATGGCCTTGTATTCTTGTACCTGTGGGAGACTATTCTACCTTGTACCTGTGGGAGACTTCAAGGGCTAAGAAGGTCTGGTGCACCCCCATTAAGGTCAGAGTGGCCTTGTATTCTACCTTGTACCTGTGGGAGACTTCAAGGGCTAAGAAGGTGTGGTGCATCCCCATAAAGTTCAGAATGGCCTTGTATTCTACCTTGTACCTGCGGGAGACTTCAAGGGCTAAGAAGGTGTGGTGCATCCCCATAAAGGTCAGAATGGCCTTGTATTCTACCTTGTACCTGGGTCAGAATGGCCTTGTATTCTACCTTGTACCCGTGGGTGATTAGTCTCTTTTTCCACTTGTCAAGACATCAGACAGACCCATTTATTTTGGAAGTGAGTCAGCCTGTTACCCAAAAAACAGGTTAAACGGTAGAAAAAAGATGAGAGGGGTGGAGGTTAGTGGCACAGATAGTACTGTATGGGGGAGGGCATCTCTTGGTCAGGAAAGGACTTTCCATCCCTCCTCCTGCTTACTGCTTTTCTCTTCCGCTGCCACCATACATGCATAATTTATGCTATGCATAATGATGGGGAGATGAAAAGCACTTCACTGTCTTCACTTTGCTTCTAGGTGTTTGAAAAAGTGTGACCCAAACAGCAGATTTCTGGTTAAGGACGCATCTAAAATCAGCCCTTCACAAAAATAGATTCTTGTCTAAAGATGCGTCTAAAAGCTACACATTCATATCATCAGTCAGAAGTTGCAAGTTAATCCGGGCATGTGTACATAGCCACAATGTACGGCAAATTCAACTTGCAGGCACCATATGTCAGACATATGACATACGTGCAAGGTTTAAGGTACATATGTGATGTACAAAAGCTTAATCCCCAGAAACGAAGTACCACAGGAGTACCAGAGTGACCCCAAAGAAAGCAAAAACATGCACATTCAGGAAGGGAAGTAGGGCATCTGCTGTTATGGTAACATCTTAAACAGTAAGGTAATACAGGACAGGAGGGAGGGATAGAATACTTCAACAGTGGGAAATAGGACATCTCCTGTTATGGTAACATCTTACACAGAAAGTAATACAGGACAGGAGGGAGGGCTAGAATACTGCAACAGTGGGAAGAAGGACATCTGCTGTTATGGTAACATCTTAGAAAGTAACACAGGACAGGAGGGAGGGATAGAATACTGCAACAGTGGCAAGTAGGACATCTGCTGTTATGGTAACATCTTACACAGAAAATAATACAGGACAGGAGGGAGGGATAGAATACTGCAACAGTGGGAAGTAGGACATCTGCTGTTATGGTAACATCTTACACAGAAAGTAATACAGGACAGGAGGGAGGGATAGAATACTGCAACAGTGGGAAGTAGGACATCTGCTGTTATGGTAACATCTTACACAGAAAGTAATACAGGACAGGAGGGAGGGATAGAATACTGCAACAGTGGGAAGTAGGACATCTGCTGTTATGGTAACATCTTACACAGAATTTAATACAGGACAGGAGGGAGGGATAGAATACTGCAACAGTGGGAAGTAGGACATCTGCTGTTATGGTAACATCTTAAACAGAAGGTAATACAGGACAGGAGGGAGGGATAGAATACTGCAACAGTGGGAAGTAGGACATCTGCTGTTATGGTAACATCTTACACAGAAAGTAATACAGAACAGGAGGGAGGGATAGAATACTGCAACAGTGGGAAGTAGGACATCTGCTGTTATGGTAACATCTTAAACAGTAAGTAACACAGGACAGGAGGGAGGGATAGAATACTGCAACAGTGGGAAGTAGGACATCTGTTGTTATGGTAAAATCTTATACAGTAAGTAATACAGGACAGGAGTGAGGGATAGAATACTGCAACAGTGTGAAGTAGGACATCTGCTGTGTAACATCTTACACAGAAAGTAATACAGGACAGGAGGGAGGGATAGAATACTGCAACAGTGGGAAGTAGGACATCTGCTGTTATGGTAACATCTTACACAGAAAGTAATACAGAACAGGAGGGAGGGATAGAATACTGCAACAGTGGGAAGTAGGACATCTGCTGTTATGGTAACATCTTACACAGAAAGTAATACAGGACAGGAGGGAGGGATAGAATACTGCAACAGTGGGAAGTAGGACATCTGCTGTTATGGTAACATCTTACACAGAAAGTAATACAGGACAGGAGGGAGGGCTAGAATACTGCAACAGTGGGAAGGAGGACATCTGCTGTTATGGTAACATCTTACACAGAAAGTAATACAGGACAGGAGGGAGGGATAGAATACTGCAACAGTGGGAAGTAGGACATCTGCTGTTATGGTAACATCTTACACAGAAAATAATACAGGACAGGAGGGAGGGATAGAATACTGCAACAGTGGGAAGTAGGACATCTGCTGTTATGGTAACATCTTACACAGAAAGTAATACAGGACAGGAGGGAGGGATAGAATACTGCAACAGTGGGAAGTAGGACATCTGCTGTTATGGTAACATCTTACACAGAAAGTAATACAGAACAGGAGGGAGGGATAGAATACTGCAACAGTGGGAAGTAGGACATCTGCTGTTATGGTAACATCTTACACAGAATGTAATACAGGACAGGAGGGAGGGATAGAATACTGCAACAGTGGGAAGTAGGACATCTGCTGTTATGGTAACATCTTAAACAGAAGGTAATACAGGACAGGAGGGAGGGATAGAATACTGCAACAGTGGGAAGTAGGACATCTGCTGTTATGGTAACATCTTACACAGAAAGTAATACAGAACAGGAGGGAGGGATAGAATACTGCAACAGTGGGAAGTAGGACATCTGCTGTTATGGTAACATCTTACACAGAAAGTAATACAGGACAGGAGGGAGGGATAGAATACTGCAACAGTGGCAAGTAGGACATCTGCTGTTATGGTAACATCTTGCACAGAAAGTAATACAGGACAGGAGGGAGGGCTAGAATACTGCAACAGTGGGAAGAAGGACATCTGCTGTTATGGTAACATCTTAGAAAGTAACACAGGACAGGAGGGAGGGATAGAATACTGCAACAGTGGCAAGTAGGACATCTGCTGTTATGGTAACATCTTACACAGAAAGTAATACAGGACAGGAGGGAGGGATAGAATACTGCAACAGTGGGAAGTAGGACATCTGCTGTTATGGTAACATCTTACACAGAAAGTAATACAGGACAGGAGGGAGGGATAGAATACTGCAACAGTGGGAAGTAGGACATCTGCTGTTATGGTAACATCTTACACAGAAAGTAATACAGGACAGGAGGGAGGGATAGAATACTGCAACAGTGGGAAGTAGGACATCTGCTGTTATGGTAACATCTTACACAGAAAGTAATACAGAACAGGAGGGAGGGATAGAATACTGCAACAGTGGGAAGTAGGACATCTGCTGTTATGGTAACATCTTAAACAGTAAGTAATACAGGACAGGAGGGAGGGATAGAATACTGCAACAGTGGGAAGTAGGACATCTGTTGTTATGGTAAAATCTTATACAGTAAGTAATACAGGACAGGAGTGAGGGATAGAATACTGCAACAGTGTGAAGTAGGACATCTGCTGTGTAACATCTTACACAGAAAGTAATACAGGACAGGAGGGAGGGATAGAATACTGCAACAGTGGGAAGTAGGACATCTGCTGTTATGGTAACATCTTACACAGAAAGTAATACAGAACAGGAGGGAGGGATAGAATACTGCAACAGTGGGAAGTAGGACATCTGCTGTTATGGTAACATCTTACACAGAAAGTAATACAGGACAGGAGGGAGGGATAGAATACTGCAACAGTGGCAAGTAGGACATCTGCTGTTATGGTAACATCTTACACAGAAAGTAATACAGGACAGGAGGGAGGGATAGAATACTGCAACAGTGGGAAGTAGGACATCTGCTGTTATGGTAACATCTTACACAGAAAGTAATACAGGACAGGAGGGAGGGATAGAATACTGCAACAGTGGGAAGTAGGACATCTGCTGTTATGGTAACATCTTAAACAGTAAGTAATACAGGACAGGAGGGAGGGATAGAATACTGCAACAGTGGGAAGTAGGACATCTGTTGTTATGGTAAAATCTTATACAGTAAGTAATACAGGACAGGAGTGAGGGATAGAATACTGCAACAGTGTGAAGTAGGACATCTGCTGTGTAACATCTTACACAGAAAGTAATACAGGACAGGAGGGAGGGATAGAATACTGCAACAGTGGGAAGTAGGACATCTGCTGTTATGGTAACATCTTACACAGAAAGTAATACAGAACAGGAGGGAGGGATAGAATACTGCAACAGTGGGAAGTAGGACATCTGCTGTTATGGTAACATCTTACACAGAAAATAATACAGGACAGGAGGGAGGGATAGAATACTGCAACAGTGGGAAGTAGGACATCTGCTGTTATGGTAACATCTTACACAGAAAGTAATACAGAACAGGAGGGAGGGATAGAATACTGCAACAGCGGGAAGTAGGACATCTGCTGTTATGGTAACATCTTACACAGAAAGTAATACAGGACAGGAGGGAGGGATAGAATACTGCAACAGTGGCAAGTAGGACATCTGCTGTTATGGTAACATCTTACACAGAAAGTAATACAGAACAGGAGGGAGGGATAGAATACTGCAACAGTGGGAAGTAGGATATCTGCTGTTATGGTAACATCTTATACAGAAAGTAATACAGGACAGGAGGGAGGGATAGAATACTGCAACAGTGGCAAGTAGGACATCTGCTGTTATGGTAACATCTTACACAGAAAGTAATACAGGACAGGAGGGAGGGATAGAATACTGCAACAGTGGGAAGTAGGACATCTGCTGTTATGGTAACATCTTACACAGAAAGTAATACAGGACAGGAGGGAGGGATAGAAGACTGCAACAGTGGGAAGTAGGACATCTGCTGTTATGGCAGCATCTTACACAACTGTACTATGTCTTCATTATCACTGCTGCAGTATTTATAACAGATGGTAACATTTTTACACAGCTGTTCTATGTCTTCCTATATTACTGTTGCAGTATTTATAACAGATGGTAACATTTTACACAACTGTATTATGTCCACCCTTATCACTGTTGCAGTATTTATAACAGATGGTAACATTTTACAGAACTGTACTATGTCTGCCTATATCACTGTTGCGGTATTTATAACAGATGGCAACATTTTACACAACTGTACTGTGTCTGCCTATATCACTGTTGCAGTGTTTATAGCAGATTTTAACATTTTACACAACCGTACTATGTTTTCTTTATCACGGCTGCAGTATTTATAACAGACGGTAGCATTTTACACAACTGTACTATGTCTGCCTAGATCACTGTTGCAGTATTTATATTGGATAGTAAAAATTTTACACAACTGTACTAAGTCTTCCTAGATCACTGTTGCAGTACTTGTAACAGATGGTAACATTTTATACAGCTGTACTGTCTTCCTATATCACTGCTGGAGTATTTATAACAGATGGTAACATTTTACACAACTGTACTATGTCTTCCTAGATCACTGCTGCAGTATTTATATAACAGATGGCAACATTTTACACAAAAGAACTATGTCTTCCTATATCAGTGTTGCAGTATTTATAACAGACGGTAACATTTTACACAACTGTACTATGTCTTCCTAGATCAGTGTTGCAGTATTTATAACTGATGGTACCATTTGACACAACTGTACTAGGTCTTCCTACATCACTTTTGCAGTATTTATAACAGATGGTAACATTTTACACAAGTGTAATATGTCCTCCCTTATCACGGTTGCAGTATTTATAACAGACGGTAACATTTTACACAACTGTACTATGTCTTCCTAGATCAGTGTTGCAGTATTTATAACAGATGGTAACATTTTACACAACTGTACCATGTCTTCCTATATCACTGTTGCAGTATTTATAACAGATGGTAACACTTTAGACAACTGTACTATGTCTTCATGTATCACTGTTGCAGTATTTATAACAGATAACATTTTACCCAACTGTACTATGTCTTCCTAGATCACTGCTGCAGTATTTATAACAGATGGCAACATTTTACACGACAGTACTATATCTTACTAAATCACTGCTGCAGTATTTATAACAGATGGTAATATTTTACACAACTGTACCATGTCTTCCTATATCACTGTTGCAGTATTTATAACAGATGGTAACACTTTAGACAACTGTACTATGTCTTCATGTATCACTGTTGCAGTATTTATAACAGATAACATTTTACCCAACTGTACTATGTCTTCCTAGATCACTGCTGCAGTATTTATAACAGATGGCAACATTTTACACGACAGTACTATATCTTACTAAATCACTGCTGCAGTATTTATAACAGATGGTAATATTTTACACAACTGTACTATGTCTGCCTAGATCACTGTTGCAGTATTTATAACAGATGGCAACATTTTACACAACTGTACTATGTCTTCCTAGATCACTGCTGCAGTATTCTTTATTCTTGGGGGAGTACAAAAGCTACTGGAAGTAGGGGAGGAGGAAGGCAGAGAAGAGTCCTCCACAAACTCATGAAGAATGGCCCTGGCAAATCACGACCTGGACCTGGAAATGGCATCCAACTTGTAATGTTTGGTAAAAATGTGAACAGAAGATCAAGTAGCAGCTTCCAAGATGGATCTTGTATCCCGACCCTTGAAAAAAGCACCAGAAAAGGTCACTGCCCTGGCAGAATGAGCACGAACAGAAGAGGCCAGCTGCTTGCTATGAAAAGAATAGCAAAAATAAATTACCTTAGAAATAAATCCAGGAGAAGATGGTTTCCTTAGACACCAGCAAACCCAATTTCCTGGCATGAAAGAAAACAATGAAGGAGAATGGACTGATTCAAGGACAAATCATTAACCACCTTGGGCATAAAAAGGAGAGATAACCTATCCCTGTGGAAAAAAAGGAAGGAATCCCTTGTCACGAAAGGAAATACTGCCAGCCCAGCTATCTGGAATTGTGTAAATAATTATGTCATTTGTAAATATCAACATGATCTATACAAGATGTTTGTGTTACAAATGTATTAGAACTGTATGTCATACAAGATGGTTTGTGCACACGTGTTCTGAAGAGAGATTTTGTAGAGTACTTGTGCCTGAAATGTATCCACAGTGTATCTAGGGTTGCCACCTTTTCAGCGGGCCAAAGTGGGACATAGGGTTGTGGCCAATATGACACTGGCCACACCCACTACCATGACGTCACCACAGGAGTGGTGAAGGAGATGCTGTTATGGGTACGACGGATGGATAGATGGCTGGCTGGCTGGATGAATGGATAGATGGCTGGCCTGCTGGATGGATGGCTGGGTGAATGGATGGATAGCTGGCTGCATGAATGGATGGCTGGTTGGTTGAATGAATGGACGGCTGGCTGGTTGAATGAATGGACGTCTGGCTGGCTGGCTGCATGAATGGATGGGTGGCTGGCTGGCTGCATGAATGGATGGGTGGCTGGCTGGTTGAATGAATGGATGGCTGGCTGGCTGGATGAATGGATGGATGGCTGGCTGGTTGGAAGAATGGATGAATGGATGGATGGATGGCCGGTTGGAAGGATGGATGGATGGATGGATGGATGGATGGCCGCCTGGATGGATGGATGGATGGCCAGTTGCAAGGAAGGAAGGATGGATGGATGGCCGGTTGGAAGAATGGATGGATGGCTGACTGGCTGGCTCGTTAGAAAAAAAAATCTTGTCTTTTTTTTATTTTTTTTTTAGCAGCTGTAGAAGCACTTAAAACAAAGCGCTCCTACAGCCGCGATCTTTGCAGGGCTCTTCCTGCCCCAATCCTCACCCCTTTCATGAATTGCAGCCAACTGCTGCACGAATTACAGCACCCAGACCTAACAGGCAGCAGCTTTGCCTGCAGGTCCAGGTTGGTGATGTAACTGAATTGCCATGGAAAAGCCGGAAGTAATTGCGGCTTTTCCACGGCAATTCAGTGCGATTGAAAAGCGGGACTTTTCAATTCCCACTACTTTCCACAGCGGGCAACGGGATGAGGCAGCTCAACCCGTGAGTGTCCCGCTGACAACGGGATGGGTGGCAACCTTAAGTGTATCCTATTGGAAAAGTACAGAAATGCACATGCACTATTGTAACTGTTTAAATGTATATTTTAACAGAGGAAACTGGAATACAGGAGGTTAACTTCAGAAAAATAATTGAAACTAAATTACTTTATGGCCAGGCCATAAAAAGATGTGCTCTTTCAGTTTCAATGTAGCAAGGAGAGACTGTCTAGAACTAGGGAACTTTCTGTATTGTCTTGGAAGTCTTTTATTGTTTTATGACTTCCACCATCTGCATAAGATCTGAGGTCTATGTAGTTTCACAGGTAGATGCTAAATGCTACCAGTTGCCTTCAATGGTTAGTTTGGGCCAGCAGTAATATTTGAGATATTAATTTGAGAGGTCTCAGAGAGACAGCATTCTGCATTCTGTCTTGGACCAACAACATCAAGATCCAATGACACATCTGCCTTGCTCTGTAAGTAAGTTAACTAGAGTATAGTAATTCTCTTAGATATAGTCAGGAATATAACAAAGCTTAGCTTAGATATTTTTTCTTTGAGACTGTCCTGCAATGTTGTTTTAAATACTTTCTGTGATTTTGAACTCTGATATCACTGTAAATATATATTTAGTACTGTCTTCTTATTTTATTATTAAACATATTTAAACCTTTCATTGTGGCTGAGCTTTCTAGAGATATTTAAGTTCTGAGTACTTGCATAATTATTTTGGTGACACTGTGTGGCCACTCCTAACAACCTTGTTCTTGATCAAACTACTGTTTGTATTAATAGTAACAATACACAGTAAGATTGGACACCCTTGGCTAAGGGCCTTAAAGTAGCTGATAAGGGGTTCTGGTGGCAGTGATAACTACCTTACAGTCTGGTAAGAAGGAGGCATAGCTAGTAAACCTGTGCAGGCCTTTCCCAGGTGTGTGTGTGTGTGTGTGTGTGTGTGTGTGTGTGTGTGTGTGTAAAACAAATTTCCAAGACTGTGTGTCAGCTACTTGGACAGAGACACAAAGTACTGGTGGAACAGAGAGAGTGTTGGAGGACATGACTTGGAACCCAGGCTAAGGACTCAACTCTGTAGCTGTGCCAGTGGGGAGCATTATTGGGGATCTGGAGGAAGAGGGAGAAACCAGCCCTGGACTGACTGGGTCTATATCATAACACCGAAGAGGCATTAAATCGAACGCGCCTCTTCGTCGACACAAACAGCGAATGCACTAAAGCGCGAACTCTCAGAACACAGATTTTTTTCCCTGGGAAAGAAATCGGTAGCACTAACACACAAACACTTTAAAAAATTACAATGTGGGGAGCTGTGCCCCCCACCCCCCCTAACTAAAGATACCAACTCCGAGATCTCACTACAGTGGGGAAAGGGGCAAACACATGGGGAAGGCCAAGCGATTTCTTTCCCAGGGAACGAAATTGCTGTTTTAAGCATTCGTGCTTTAGTGCGTTCGCTCTTTATGTGTCGACGAAGAGGCATTCGCTTAAACGCCTCTTCGCTGTTCTAACACAGACCCGACTGAGTGTGGTCTCTATGTGCTCTTAAGGGAAATTGCACTTGATGCAGTGAGCTGCATCAGAAAATACTGTGTCTGTACTTGTCATCCTTCCAATATACATCTCCCACAGTTGTCAGTGGTGAGGATTGAGGTTCCTTGATTACTGGGCCAGTGGTGGGGTGTCACACCCCCTATGATTGCTTGAAGTTCAGAGACCCTTTTAGCAGAAATAAGAGCTACCAACAATACATGCTTCCAAGTAAAATGCAGCAGGGAATAAAAAGCATGCTCAAAAGAAGAATGAGTCAATTTTTCAAGAACAAAATAAAGGTCCCAAGGAGGAGGAACAGGCTTTCTTGAAGGCCTGATATGAAGGACACCTTTTAGAAAGTCTTTGACTTCTAAACTAGAAGCCAAAGGAAGAGTCAGAAGCAAACAGGTAAAAATGGCGGATAAATGAACGTTAGCAAATGAATATGCCAAACCAGAATGGAGCAAATGACACAGATATGAAAGGATCGTTGGGACTCCCCCAAGAAAAAAGGGTCCAGGTCATGCTTGAGACATCAAATAGAAAGTCTGTTCTATTTAGTCACATATGGTTTTCTTCTAGTGAGCTTTCAGGCCTCCTGCAAAACAGAAGCACATCCTCAGAAAATTAGTGCCTGAAAGAAATCAAAACACTATCACCTAAAGTGTTAGTTGCAGTGTGTACAAGTGAGTATGAATAAGAGAACCCTTGTCTTGTATGAGAAGATCCATCCTATTAGATAACCTGTGATAATTATCCCAGCCAGGTGTAATAGAACCAGTGCTGTCTGGGCCAAAAATAAATCACTAGCAAGATATTGGGTGTGTCCCACATGATCTTGTTCAGGACCCTCGGAAATAAAGGGGAAGGACAGGCATACAGAAACACTCCCATCCAAGAAAAAGACATGGCATCCACTTTCCAAGCCAGAGGAGTTGGCAATCTGGAACAGAACTGGGAAAGTTATCTGCTCAGAAAGGAGGCAAAAACGAGGAGTATCCCACGATGTAATGTACAATGTCCAGAAACACCTGCCTGTGAAGCATACATTCATGAGGACTTGTCCTTGATGTGCTCACAGTCTGCAGTAGAATGCGCTCTAAAAGAATTAAACCACCTAAAGAACCAGGTGATGACAAACGGCACAATCCCATGCTTGAAGAGCCACCCTGCAAAGAAGGTAAGACTTTGTGCCCACTTGCTTGTTGATGTACTACACGACTGTGATATTGTCTGTATAAAAAAGACTTTAGAGGACCAGGAACATAAGGGGAATGAAAGCCTGGAGAGCTAGGAGTAGAGCCCTCATCTCTTTGACCCCGGACTTTCAGATTGTTGGATTAGGCTTCCCCAGCTGTGATTGGAAGCATCCGTGTACAACTCCTGAGCAGGTAGAGGAACCTGAAAAGGCAGACCTGAATTTAGGAAAATCTAACGATCTGCCAGTCGAGCTCAGGACTGAGGCAAGGTAAAAGACGGACTGGGTAGTCCAGAGTGTGGCAGTGCTGGCACTAATCACTTTTCTCATGTGGAGTTTGGCAAAAGCAACCATGGGAATGGTGGATTCCATGTACCCTAGGGCTTGCAGAAAGGACTGGAAGAGGAGGAAGAAACTGGAAATAAACAGTGAAACTGAGGACCTATGGAGGCAGGAGACAAACCAACAATGTGATGGTCTGGACCTTGCAATCCAAAAAACACCTGGTTCTCACAGGGAGTCAACACAGACTTTTTCAGATTGAGGGTGAACCCCACATTGCTCAGAAGCAGCATAGTGAAGTATGGATTTTGAAGCAGGAGCCATTTTGATGGGGCTTGAATTAGAAGGCCATCTAAATAAGAGAATATTTCAGTTCCTTGAAGTTTGCAGAAGACTCCCACTAGGGCCAGATATTTGGCTAACACCCTTGGAGCTATAGAAAGACCAAAAGGCAAAGCACAGAACTGATAATAAAAGGAAGAAACAGAGAAACACAAACTTTCTAAAGACAATGTGAACAGGAATATGGAGGAAAATGCCTTTCAAATCCAGAGATACCAGAAAAGCTTGAGGAAACAAAAGAAGGAAAAATGTGTCTAAAGAGATGACATCCAGAAGGAAGTAACCTTGAGAAAAATGGTGAGAAAGGCTAAGTCTAGAATGTGCCTCCACAACCTTCCTTCCTGGGAACCAGAAACATTCTGGAATAAAAACCTGGTCCCTGCTGAGACAAGGGAACAAGTTGTATGGCTCCCTGTTCCACCACATCCCACAGAACCAAAGCAAAATAAGGAAGGTGACAAGGAGGAGGCTGAGAAAGACAAAAAAATGGAGGAAGAGAATTCCAAGCCATAAAATAACCATGCTGAATGATGACGAGACCTCAGCTGTTGGTGGTCATCTGTTGCCAAACAAGAAAGAAAAAAGATTAGTTTGAGGGGCAGAGGAAGGAGAGTATAGATGTCAGCTAGAGGCAGAATGGTCAGGAAAAGAAGGTTTTTGGTGTCTAGAACTCTGAGTGGGGTTGTCTGGGAAAATCCACTTAGTAACCCTCTTGCTCCAAGCTGTCTGTCTATGCTGTCAACAGACAGAAGAAGACTTTGACTGACTGTTTCTCTGGAACTTGGGTACAGCGGAACAAAAACTTTGCTTCAGGCCTTGTATAATCTTGCCCTTATTAATAAATTCGGCAGCAGTGCTAAAAAGATCCTGGTTGTCTAATGGAGAATCTAAACGTTAGGCTTTAATGTCCTCAGGTAAGGCTTGAAGGTGCAACCAAGATTATCTCCTTATGACAGAAGCAGATGTAGCTGCCCTAGAAGAGGAATCAGCTGCAGCATAGCTGTATCTAATGGAAAGGAAGAACTCAGAAGTGAAACAGCAGAAGTCTTACTGTCTGAATCAGGCATATAGGTTCATAGGTGTGTACTAGGCTAATGGCCATGGAGCCCTTACAAGCCTTGCCCATAGACGTGCCCAGGCATCGTGCCGTCCAATGTTGGCTCCCAGTGCCTCTATCAAGTAGAGCCAGTGGAGTGATCCCCGGGGTGAACTTTCTATTTCCCATCCACTCATCAAGATTTCTCTTAGAGAGGGCCAGTGAGGTGCTCTGCTTGACATGTATGGGAAGTCTATTCCAGAGCATGGGCAGTCTCTGGGTTATGAACCTGTCCCTCTAGCATGTTCTGTGGATTGTGGTAATGAGGTTGAGGTTTCTGGAGCGTGTGGTGCGGCGGGATTGAGATATCTTTATATGTAGATTTCTAACAGAGCTGTGTCAGCAATGGCTTTGTAAGTCAACCAGAGATCTCTTTAAGTAGGCGATATGAGACAGAGAATAGCTGGAGTATTTTGAGTCTGTCTGTGTAGGACATGTGTTTAAGGCCTAGGATCCCTTTTCATGAGGTACTTTTGTGGCCTTTCCAGCTGTTGCACATGTTTAGTGAGGTACATGCCAAATGAGACATTATACTCGATGGCTGGCCTAATGAGGGAAGAGTAGAGAGAGATGATGATCTCTTTCTTCCTGGATGCAAAACCCTTAGTAATGAGATGTGCCACACAGAATGACTCTCAGTGTTCAGTGGGCTCGCAACGATGTGGTAATTAGTGGGAACTGAGTTTTTCCCAAAGGGGATGATGATGCATTTTCTGGCATTAAGCTTAAGGCCATGGTTTCGACACCAGTCATTGGTCTCAGTGAGACCTTTCTGTAGGATGTCTACATCACTTGGGGAGTTAATAATGGCTCCCAGCTTGCAGTTGTCTGCAAACTTGGTCAGCCAGAGTCCCACTATGTTGGCCTGGACTTTTGAGAAGTAGGTGCCAAACAGGAGAGGACCCAGAACCGATTCCTGTGGGACTCCACTCGTGACTGGTCAGCAGTCTGACTTGGAGTCCGCTACTTTCACACTGTGGGTTCTATCTGAGTCAAGTCACCCTCTCCCCCCAAGTTGGGATAGATGATCCAGGACATAGCTAGTCATGTGGGTCTGATGCTTGTCATGCCAACTACTACATACCAAGGTATTATTGATCCGTATCTATAGATTGTCTTATATCAGCAATGAACTTGTACCTTGACCATGTGTTTTATAATACTGCTTATGCCTACGGTAAAAGTATGTTATTTGTATTGAATGAAGCTATTTGTTTTTACTATTTTACTGTATACTCTACACTATATTATGTACCTATCGGAGCTTTTTTACTCAGGTCTCCACTGAAAAGGGGCATCTACCCAGCTGGACTACCCCGGTCAACAAATGTCAAATAAAATAAAATTTATGCAGCATTCTATTCCTGCTTAATGAGCATGATCTGTAAAACAGTAAAAACTGAAATGTCAAGATAATTTAAGCACATGGCTGAAAAGACGATTTAATACAATTATATATATATATATATATATATATATATATACATATATACACACACACACACACACACACACACACACACATACACACAGTGAAATGAAAAAGTATTTGCCCTCTTCCTGATTTCTTATTTTTTTATGTTTGTCACGCTTAAATGTTTCAGATCAAACATGTAAATATTAGACAAAGATAACCCAAGTAAACAAAATGCAATTTTTAAGTGATGATTTTATTTATTAAGGGAAAAAAAATATCCAAACCTACATGGCCCTATGTGAAAAAGTAATTGTCCCCCTTGTTAATTCATGAAGTAACTGTGATAAAATAAATAAAATCATCACTTAAAAACTGCATTTTGTGTTTACTTGGGTTATCGTTGTCTAATATTTGCCTAATATTTAAATTTGTTTGATGATCTGAAACATTTAAGTGACAAATATGCAAAAAAATAAGAAATCAGGAAGGGAGCAAATACTTTTTCACTGCACTGTATATATATATATATATATATATATATATATATATATATATATATATATATATATACACACACACATACACACACACACACACACACACACACACACACAGTGAATATAAAAAGTGTACACACACCCCTGTTAAAATGCTAGGGCGCAAATACTTTTTCACTGCACTGTATATATATATATATATATATATATATATATATATATATATATATATATATATATATATATATATATATATATATATATAGATTTGATATATATAATGATAATCATAATTATATATATAATGATATATATATATATATATATATATATATATATATATATATATATCTGGAGCGTTTCTCCCCGGGCGCACACACACACACACACACAGTGAATATAAAAAGTGTACACACACCCCTGTTAAAATGCCAGGTTTTTGTGATATAAAAAAATGAGCCCACAATAAATCATTTCAAAACTTTTCCCTGCTTTAATGTGATCTGCAACCTGTACAATTCAATTGAAAAACAAACAAATCTGACAGGGGAAAAATATAAAAAAAATAAAAAAAACATACAATAAGCTAGTTGCATAACTGTGCACACCCTTAAACTAATACTTTATTGAAGCACCTTTTGATTGAATTACAGCATGCATTTAGACACCTACCTTTTAAATACTGCTTGTGAGTTAACGTCAATCATGCTACTACATAGAAGCAGAAACACTTGACATGTACACTAAAATCAGTGTGTATTCCTCATAGTCTGAAAAAGGTCTATGGAGATCAATGCTCTACCCAGAAAAACAAATACAAACAAAATAAAAAAATATTTCTTAACCAGCTATATCTGCCTGCTAGTAGCCGAAGACCAAGAAGCATGCAGAGAGAGTGCTTTAAATAATTGTCAAATGATAAGAAAAAAATATTTAACATGAAAACAAATAGAAATGAATAATGAATAAAAGCAGACTGTATGCATTTACATGACAAAGGTTACAAAAGCCATGAAGGTAAATCAGAAAGGAGGAAGAAGCAAGATGAGAAAAAAAGTATAATAAAGCAGACATAAACTACATATTTCCAAACTCAGTGTATCCACACATCCCTTGCAATTTATTTTTTTGCCTGGAGAGTAAAGGAAGCAGAACAGTCATTAGTTGTCTGTACACATCAGCATTGTAAGCCAATTTGTTGAAATGGAAACTCGTCCAAGTGGATACAGTAATGGAGTCCCTTAATCCAATGTTACACCAACCCCAAAGCCCCCCCACACACACACACAAGAATTTAATACAGTTTGGATAATATGGCTGCTGGTAAAAGCTGCTTCTGATGAATGTGCATTTGCTGAACTTACATCCAAGAGAAAAAGTGAGTTTGGTACAAATGAAACATTTATCAATTAGTGGCTGTGGGACACCAACAAACCATGTATTGGTAGTCTGACATACACAGTTTTTAAAAGACAGTATTTAACAGACATAGAATAAGCTGCATGTCTTGCAAAACCAACTTACAACAATGTGTATTGATTTCATTTTATCAAGGTATAGTCATTTCATTAAAAAAAACTTTTTTGGGAGGGGTGATTGCTGATCCTTCTCTGCCCAACCCTCTAGATCCTGCTAACATATTAATTTCCTCATCCTGGCTGGCTACAGCTACCTGCTGGGTGGGGGTGATGGCTAAGCGGTGGTTGGCTATCATTCTGGGATGCTCAGAGTTTCTGATTTCTCCTTGTGTCTCTCTTGTAGGCACTCACCGCAGCCAGCAAACACTCCAAGATACAGCAGGCATGAGGATGTGCTCACTCATGCAAGTGGATATTCGGTTTATTATTAAAAATTCGAAGCTCTGAAGGTCAAGTCTACGAATCATTGCAACTTTTCATTGAAAGTTGGCATGCCAAATACCAGCATGCATGAAAATGACACCAAATGCTGAAACACCCTACCGTTCCAGACCCAGGAACAAATGCTAACATGGGTCTGGAAGGGGAGCAAGTTTGGGTATTCAGTAATGCTGATATTCGACATCCTGAATGTCGACATGCGGGATTCAAAATCTTGACTCTACCTTCTAAGCATCGAGCATGTGATTGTCAACTAGCTACTTCCTCAAGTACCCTTCCTTCTGCTAGGTCCTCCAACAAAGTCCATTACAGTGGCATATGCTGTTTGGATATACACACCTGCCCCTCTCTTCTAGGTATAGGTGACCTCCTAATTACCACTCAAGTTCCATGCCTGATGGCCATTTCCTCCAGTCTCTGCACCATCAGTCATATCCAGTGTGAAGGCTGCTAGCCCAGCTAGTCCAGTTAGAATTTTGTAAATAATACTGTGTCATTTTTAAATATTAATATGATCCACAGGCTTGCCTTACAAATGTAAGAGAACTAGAAGTTATGTACTCACCATAACATTCGATGTATGTGGTCCATCTCGCCTCACATTCTTACTTAGGGGTTCGGAGCCGAACATCGGCTCCGACTCGGCCAACTTATATTTTTAGCACAAAGTCTCTAATTGGCTGGGCTAACCTGGTATCCCATGTTGCACCGCTCCATAACCCCAGATCTAGTTTGCAGCAACTCATAGTCACACCTCATGCACAACCACAGTTCAGAAGAGTAGGACACTAACTAGGGCAGCAAAGAAAAAATAACCAATACCGAAGGGTACTGAAGACAAATGTCACCTCCAAATCCTCCAGGAGGGGGGACAGATGGGAGGGAACGTAAGAATGTGAGGCGAGATGGACCACATACATCAAGCGTTATGGTGAGTACATAACTTGTAGATGTTATGTGGTCCAGTCTTGCCTACATTCTTACTCACGGGACAGCGTCCCCAGCACCTCTATCCTGGGAGGCTCAATGGAAGATGCTCCTGAGAACAGTGGAACCACAGGAAGTCCGGCCCCTAGAAGCCACGTCTAATTTGTAATGAGTAATGAAGGTGTGGGGAGAAGCCCACGTGGCCGCAGCACAAATTTCATACAAGGATAGCCTGGAATGATAAGCTACTGAAGCGGAAACAGCCCTAGTGGAGTGAGCCTTGACGGGGAACAGTAACTCTCTGCCTGCTGACGAGTAGATGTAGGATATGCAGTCAGAAATCCATCTGGAAATTGTAATCTTAGAAACAGGGGAACCTGTTCTATTTTCTGAAAAGGACACAAAGAGCTGGTCAGACTTACGAAGTTGTTTTGTCCTGTGTAAGTAAATACGAAGCTGCCTGTGTACGTCCAACTGATTAAACAAACTCCGCCTTGTTGGAAAATTGAGGAAAGAAAACTGGCAGCTCAATGGACTGATTGAGGTTAACGGCAGAGGTTACCTTTGGAAGGAAGGACGGATTAGGTCTCAAGGAAACCCTGTCCTTATGAAAGATTAAATACGGGAATTTGATGGACAATGCTTGAATCTCCGACACCCGTCTGGCTGATGTGATCGCTATTAAGAATGCAGTCTTCCAAGACAGAAATTTTAATTCACAGGTGGCAGCTGGTTCGAAAGGTGATGAAGTCAGGGCCTGTAAAACAAAATTTAAATCCCATGGCATGATGGGTTCTGACAGGAGACCGAAGCAACAAGGTGCCCCTCAAAAAGGCCTTACATAGCTTATGAGCCATGAGAGAAGGTTCGTAAGAGGTATGAAAATTAGAAATAGCGGCCAGCTGAACCTTAATGGTAGCAGGAGCAGAACCCTGCTGAAAAAGTGTGGATAAAAAATCTAAGACAGCAGGGATGGGGGCTGTGAAAGGATCCAGTCCCTGGGCCTGAGCCCAAATCAAAAATCTTTTCCACTTGCTGGAGTAAATCTTCCTGGTAGAAGATTTATGAGAAGAAGATAAAATGTGTACTACCTCAGGTGAAAAACGATGAAGTCTGACTAAAGATGGAAGTGGAGTAGCCAGGCTGTCAACCTGAGGATCCATGGGAGGATGGGACTGTCCCGACATGTGTGTCAGTAGGTCTGGTGCTGGGTCCAGAGTCCAAGGACTGTCCACTGCATACTGATGAAGAAAGGAGAACCAGACTTGGCGAGGCCAGTGTGAGGCAATCAGAATCATCTTGCTTCCTGAGGAAATGGCTTTCTGAATCACTCTTGGTAGCAGAGGAAACGGAGGGAAAGCATAGAGCAGACTGGGAGGCCAATCGTGGACTAGAGCGTCCCTGGGTGACTCCCCCTGTCGGGGGATCAGAGTGAAGTAGTTGCTGCAGTTGGTATTGCGAGGATTGGCAAAAAGGTCGCAGAAAGGCTGACCCCACCTGTTGAAAATCTGTTCCGTAACTCGGCGGTTCAGGGACCACTCGTAAGGCAATCAGAATAGATCTGCTTAGCCTGTCTGCTATCACACTGGCCTTCCCCGGAATGTGCGTTGCCACTAGGGACCATCGGGAAGACACTGCCCACTGCCACACTCGCATGGCCTCTCTGCACAGGGGGTAAGATCTGGTTCCCCCTTGCTTGTTCGGGTACCACACTACAGACATGTTGTCCGAGCGAATCGCAATCGTTCCTAGGGGAAGAGAGCTCTGCAGTGCTTGCAACGCCAGTAACACCGCTCTCATCTCTAGAACATTGATGTGCAGATGTACCTCGTGATCCTGCCAGGTGCCTTGGATCGTCCTGCCAAGATAATGCCCCCCCCACCCTATCTGTGAGGCGTCCGTGGTCACCGTGGCAACCGGAGTCACAGGAATAAATGGATTCCCTTTGTTCAAGTTGGTGGAACGCAGCCACCAACAGAGGTCCTGTTTGCACCGATCGGTGAGTAGGATCAAATGGGACAGGGGAAGTTTCTTAAAGGCCCATTGGGCAGAGAGGAGCCACTGCAGAAGCCTCATGTGTAATCTGGCTAGGGGCACTAACATAATGGTGGCTGCCATGGATCCCAGGAGCTGTAGGACCCATCTGGCGTGAACCTTCTTGAGGGGTAGCAACGCGGGAACCTGACCTTGCAACACCTCTATCTTTTCTTGAGGCAGGAACGCCTGCATATGAACGGTGTTCTAGCTCTGCGCCTATAAATGTGACACGCTGTGAGGGCAGCAAGGCAGACTTTCCCCAGTTCAAGGTAATTCCTAGTTGATGACAAAGGGCAATGGTCTTTTCCCTGGCCTGAATGAGAAGATGCCTGGTGGGGGTGGTGAGGAGCCAGTCATCCAGGTATGGAAACACTTGGAATCCTTGACGTCTCAGGTGAGCTGTCACCACTGCCAAACACTTGGTGAACACCCTGGGGGCTGTGGTGAGGCCAAAGGGCAGGGCACGAAACTGGAAATGACTGGCTCCCAGCCGGAAGCGTAAGTGACTCCTGGATGCCCTGTCCATTTTGATATGGTAGTAAGCATCCTTGAGGTCGATGGAGTACATCCATACTTCTTTTCCCAGTAATAGAAAAATAGACTGAAGGGTGACCATTCGGAACTTGGACTTTAGAACGTAGCGATTCAGTCGCCTGAGATCCAAGATGGGTCTCAGGTCCCCTGTTTCTTTCGGCACCAAAAAGAGTCTTGAGTAAGTCCCTAATCCGATCTGGTCTGAGGGGACAGGTTGGATGACTCCTTTTTCCAGCAACTTTGAAATTTCTAGTGTTGCGTGATCCCTTTGACTGGGTGGAACGTCTGGGATTCTCTTGTGTGGAGGAGGGTCTGACAATAAGGGGATGGAATAACCTCCGGTAACTATAAGAAGCACCCATCGATCCTGAGTGATACTTGCCCAGGCTTCTGGGTACAACGAAATGCGGCCCCCAGTATAGCACAGTCGGGCAATACATCAGGGACAATGATAGGAAGGCCCGCAAAAGGAATCACGGTCTCCCGAAATGCGAGGGCCTCCTCTGCCCCTAGGGCAGCGTCTCCCAGAATAGCCACCCCCTTCTCTGCCTCTGGAGGGGGACTCACCTTGACCGGCAGGGAAAGACTTCTGTGACTTTTTAAACCACATTTTTCCTCCCTCTGAGCCTTGGGGTAAGGCCTAGATGGGAGGGAAAAACGGACCCCTACGGCAGACAGGGTCTTTCCCTCTTGCTCGCATCTGGTGAGGGTGTCTTTCACCTTGGCCCCAAAGAGTGAGGACCCATCAAAGGGGGCGTCCGTGAAGGAAGACTTGAAGGCCTCCGCGAAATGACACAGGCGCATCCAGGCTTGCCTCCTAAGGGCTACACCTGAGCTAGCTGCCCTGCTTGCCCCCTCGGCTGCATAAGATATGAGCCTCATGGACAAGTTGACAATTGAGCCAAGAGTAGACAACTGGGCATTAACTGTCTGTGTTAATGCCTCAGGTACGTTACCCGTTAGAGTATCTCCTAACTCTTTAAGGAGATCTCTCTGGAGCCGAGTAAAATGACAAAGATAGTTCAGAGACCGAAGTGTGAAGGTCGTTGAAGAGAGGGTACACTTCCCGTACCGATCCATACTCCTGGACTCCTTGTTAGGAGAATGGATGGAGGAAGAAGACTCGGCTACTTCCCGCTGAGTGGCCGCCGCCACCACCATGGCATCCACAGAAACCCCTTTGGAGAGGAACTCTTTCAAAGGGGGAGCTGAAAGAAATTTATTAGGGCGTCTTGGTACAGGTTCCACCGAGTCAGGAGTCTCCCACGTCCTTCAACAGATCAAATCTAGGAGCTCATTGAAGGGTGGAGACACTCAGGAGGCAGAGGGTTGAGCCCCAAAGGCCTTGAGGAATACCGACTCCTCCTCAGAGGGGGGTTTGGACGACCAGCCGTCTCTCTGCCTCAAAATCTCCAGGATGTCGGAGAAAGAGACGTCATCGGAGGACGACTTGGGGGACCCCACTGACTCTTCGAGGTCGGTATCAGAGGTGAGAGACTCATCCTGGGAGTCTATGTGCTTCCTCTTGCACAACTTCTTTCTTGGGGGCTCCTCAGGCACAGACTCTGAGGGGCCCTCAGAAAGTTGGGGACTGCTCATGGGGGTATCCCCAGACCTTAGGGCTCCACAGTCAACTGATAGGGGGACATCAGAGGCTCTCGCCGGAGTGGAAGGGGATGGAATGACCGATCCGGGTGATGTCACTGAGGATCTGGCCAGTGCGCTCCTCATGGCCTCGAAGGCGGGTCCCCCCGAATCCGAGGATCGACCAATCTCCGAGGCCAAGACCAGAGTCGAAGTTCCCCGAGCCGAAGCACCGAGAGGGAGGCTCGGAACCGACAAAAGTCCCGAAGTATCCCCCTCGGGCCCGACAGAGGAAACCCAGGTTCCGAAACCAGAGGACAGAGCCGACATGGTAGGAGCCGACGTCGGCACCGATAAAGCCTTAAGAGGTATCGGAGCCGGCAGAACATCACCCGGAGCAGAACACTCCAGCTCTAAAGACAAGGAGGTGCTCGGAGGAGGAAACATGGGTGCACTCATCGGGACTGGCTCCGGAGACGACTGGGTCGGAGCTGAAAATAATTTTGCCAAAACCGGCGACTGCAGGAGCCTCTGGACCACCCTATCCACATCCAAATCAGAGAGTCTGGAGGATTTGGAGGAGAGAGAAGGTGACTGATCTCCTATCTGGAGATCCTTGTCTGACACTAGGAGACCGGCTCCAAATGGGCTCTAACAGGATTGCAGCCGAGGCTGATTCAAGAATCACAGCTACCTCCTGCGGCCCCGAGGACAAGGGAGCCGAGGAAGTAGAATCCAATTTGGCAGTCTTCTCCGGAGGCTCCGATGAAACAGATGGAGCCGGAGATCTCTTCTTAGCCTTAGAAGCCTTGGCTTTCGTCTGTGAACCAGAGGAAGAGTCCAAGGACTCCTCAAAGGAAGGCTTTAGAAGACCCTTCAGTATAAGTTTATTTTTTCTTTCCTGTAGCACCCTTGGGCTGAATGCGTGACAAAAGCTACAGGACTCTTGTAAATGTATAGCCCCCAGGCAGTATACACAAACAGCATGTCCATCTGTTATGGACATCTTGTAGCTGCATTTAGAACACTTCTTAAACCTGGAAGGTTTGTGTTCCTTTTGATCCTTTGACATATCAGCAAAACCACAGTACACAACACCACAGAAACAGGACCTTAGGCCAACAAAGGTTAAGGCGGGAAACTACCGCTAAAAACAGATGACAGAATCTCTAAGTCAAACGATTCTGACACAATTAACGAGACACACACAGAAGCAAGGGACAAAATGCTGTCCTTTCACAGGAACAGACAAACTACACAACGGAGGGAGGACTAGGTCCTCTAACTTAAATGGGCCTAGCCCGTAGGAACAGAGGGATACCACAAAACAAATCACTCACACCACAAAAAATAAGTCAATAACAAGAGCAATCAGCTATTAAAATAGCTTTTGTGAGGAAAAAACACAATTTTCAGAGAGAAAAAAGAAGTTTTAAAGCTACTTAGCCACAACCAAACGAGACAACATCCTAGCTACACGAGCGGCAAACGGGATCTGGGGTTATGGAGCAGTGCAACATGGGATACCAGGTTAGCCTAGCCAATTAGAGACTTCGTGCTAGAAAAATAAGTTGGCAGAGTCGGAGCCGAACCAGTGAGTAAGAATGTAGGCGAGATTGGACCACATAACATCTGTATGTTATGTGCTGAGCTTCAAAAATGTAACCGCAGTGCAACCTGCTGGAGAAGAGAACTATATATGGACTATATGCCTAAGCAAATGTATGTTTTCATAGCAGAAGTTGGAACATAAAGAGTTAACTTGCAAACTCTTAAGAAATAAGTAAAGAGTTTTACAATGTGTATACAGTTACTTTATCTCAGCTAGAGTTTCTTTCTATTATTTGAGACAGAGATAATTACAGGTTTCAAGGGTAAATGTATTTAACATTCATTTTATTTTTAAATAGAAATGTGGGTGTCTCTCCTGTGATTCCCCTAATAACTGGATCTGTAGCAAATATGTCCCAATTCTTCCTATGTCCATGATGGAATTAATATCAGTGGCATAATACAAGGGTACCCTTACCTTACTAACAAGCTCAATGGCCTTGCTACTATCTACGGTCTCACCTTCATCAGAGAAATACGGTTGGGCCCTGTCTCTACGCTGGTCTGGTATCTCATTCAATATGTTGTCAACCTCTCCAGGGTGATATCCTCTTGCAAAAAGCCTAGCTTTCAAGTTATCTAGCTATTGACCGAACCTTTCCTAGTATAAGAGAAGGTGACATTAGGAACTGTACTGAGAGTAAAGAAGGGACATGGATTATTCGACTTGGGGCATATAAGGGGAAAGGCTTAAATGAAAAAGCCTCCCTAAAACCTGTACTGAAATCTAGGTGTTAGACACACCCACATTTCTAATGTTCAAATTGCAATACTCAAATGCCTCTTTGTGTGCAAGGATCAAGGCAATGTCTTACCCAACTATCTGTGCAATACTAAAGTCTCATGCTAGTACGTGTTCACCATGCAAAGTGTTAAAATGATGTCTTACCCAACTATCTGTGCAATACTAAAGTCACATGCTACCATGCAAAGTGTTAAAATGATGTCTTAACCAACTATCTGTGCAATACTAAAGTCTCATGCTAGTACGTGTTCACCATGCAAAGTGTTAAAATGATGTCTTACCCAACTATCTGTGCAATACTGAAGTTGCATGCTAGTACGTGTTCACCATGAAAAGTGTTAAAATGATGTCTTAACCAACTATCTGTGCAATACTAAAGTCTCATGCTAGTACGTGTTCACCATGAAAAGTGTTAAAATGTGTTTCTAATTAAGTGTCTGTCTACCTGCATGTCTGTGATGTAATAGCTAGGTGTTATATATGTAAATGTCTGCGAAAATTGTCTATGTTGTCTGCACATTGAGTCCGGAGACACAGAATTTCATTCAGATTTTGCACTTGTGTGATTTTTGAATGACAAGAAAGTTTACTTTGACTTTGAGAAAGACAGCACAATATGGTTTAGATGACAGAAAACAAGATAACTGAAAAGTTAATGAACAGGTAGAAATTCATGTGTTAAAACCATCCCTGAGGTATGTTCAGTAGAACTCTGTACAGTGCTTAATTACACCTATACTTGTTACAACAAACTCTATCAGTAATTGGTCTATATATCATTAAGCAAAGGATGGAAATAACTGCCCCTGAGGGAAGGTATGTTCCAAGTTTCAGTAGCTGTACCTTACAGCCCTTTACGCCAATCTATTTATTGATTTCCGTTAGACTGAGCGCACAGTCAGTGCTGTTGGATCATCGTGAACGTTGTTTGTTTTGCAAGCTGTCAGTTTCTGCAAGTCACAGGATCGTGAATGGTGAGCATTACTGCTGCCCCTTATCTGTGTACCAGTTCTGCACTTAGTCTCTTCCACATGCCCAGAACAGTATGCAGGAATTCTACAGCTTTTAAACTGTACAGGATTATGGTACAGGGCCTCTACCACTATCAGCACTACACATGTCTGTAAATCATTTATGAACACCTTTCCATGACTTAATCATCGGTGTGTTTTAACTCTCCACTTTCAGCAAATAGAGTGGTATCATCTGCATAACTGAGGTTCTCAATATTTCTCCCAGCAGCAACATCCGATCTGTCACCGCTGCATATGTGTAAAATATACCACAAACATTTATTAATCCTTTGACACAACAATTAAAAATATGGACTTCTAAATGTTTGCGTAAGGGAGGAAGAGAGAAATGTGCACTCGTTTGTTTACTTGTAATGCTTAAGCATCTTCTTCATTCATTTATGTCTGGCCTAGGCATCTTTTTCTTCCAAAGGACAGCAAACTGTTGGTCTCATGCTCGCATACAGTAATGATTCGACGCATATATGCAACATTATAAAGAAGTTTTGGCCAGTGTTGACACAAGATGAAGAATTGAAAGAAATAGTGAAGGGCCAAGATTTAATTTTAAAAACAAAAAGAACTTGAAAAGGTTACTATGTACGAAAGATGGTTTCTCTAGAAAAAGTTCTATCAGCAAGAAAGGAACCTTTAAATGTAGCAGATGTAAAGCCTGCCCTGCGAAAGACACCAGCAATGTATTTAAACATCTCATTATAGGAGTGGAATATCGTTTTTCATGCAGTGCTACCTGCAATAGTAAACATATTGTTTACTTAGCTACTTGTTTAAAGTGCTCTACCTATTATATAGGCAAAACCAACCAACAATTCAAGGACAGAGTGTTGCGCCACCTGAGAGATATCCAACACAAGAATCACAAAAACTCTTTGGCAAATCATGTCATTCAGTATCCCCTACACTCTTTCATGTTTAAAGCCACTGATAGTGTCTTTGAAGGTCCTAGAGGTGGAGATATAAACAACAGGACTTAAATATGCGAGGTGAACTGGATTATCAACCTCAGAGCAGATTATTCTCAGGGCCTGAATGCAGTTATACAACTTAAACCAATTTTAAAGGCAAGGTGCATATCCATATGTTGACAAGTCCACTAAGGACCCTGTAGTTGGTTTACCAGCAAAGGAATGTGAAATTCACCTTAACCCTTTAGTGGTTGAAATATGGTTTATGGCATAGAAAGTTTATGTTGAAATTATCAACTAATGACTGCAGATTTGTCTCTATGTAATGGATTCTAAATAATTATGTCCTTTGGGAAGCTCTCACCAAGAGGAACTGATGACACCTACTTGTGCCGTTGCTATTAATGATGGGATAATGAACAATGAAATAGCAACATGAGCTAATGGTACAAAAGCTGTTTTACCTTGGTTGTAAAGAATGACTTCATGGAGTTTATTCTTACTAGCACAAGAAGTCAATTTCCAATATGAAACCACCATAAAAAACTTCTCCAAAGCCAACTTCATGCTACTCAAGTCAGAAGTGACAAACTTCATGACATCCATGCAGACGGGAACTGAAATTTCAACTGCTGAATCCTACAATAAGGCACTGTACAAGCACATCCACTCATGCATGAATTGTGCCATCCCAAATAGAACCAAAATGCTCTCATCCAAAAAAAGGAAGCCAATCTGGTGGTCCCCTGCCATAAACAAACTTTACAACAAAAGAAAGAAACTTTTGCAGAAAAGAGGAAAATCCCAGGATGCAAAAAACTCCCATACTAGCCTCAGTAAGAAACTGAGATGCCTCATAAAATCCTCCAAAGCTAGTTACGAAAATAAAATTGCCAAAGATTCCAAAGACAACCACAAAGCATTCTATAACTATGTCAAGAATCTAAATGGCAATGCTCAGATAGCACAGTTTTGTACCTACCATAAATGTAGATGTTCGAGTGCTAATACAGCTGCAGTCATAACAGATGGGTTCTCCTGCCGTCAGGCGTGTCCTCGGTCGGCCGAATTCCAAAGTCTAGGTCCGGCGTCGGTTGTCGTCGCTTCTTCCCTGACGTCAGTGCGACAGGGGTATAAAGGAACCAGCCGACGCCATTTTCTTCAGTTTTTCTTGCCCCAGAAGGAAGGCAATAATAAATTTGTGTGATAATGCAGTGCTATATAATCAAAATACAGTTGTTGCAAGCAAATACATCATAAATGAAAACCCCAATCAGGTTGTATGAGGATGTGTTAGCCTATAGGCCTGTCTCAAGAGGGGAAGGAGGGAGGGAAACATGGACTGCAGCTGTATTAGCACTCGAACATCTACATTTATGGTAGGTACAAAACTGTACTATGTTCATCGTGCATACAGCTGCAGTCATAACAGATGGGTAGAATCACAAAGCTAAGAAGGGGTGGTTGGCACTAGTTGGAACTAGGAGGAGCCAAAATGCCCTGCAAGACTGCAGTGGCAAAGCCTGCTCTAGATTTGGAGTATAATGGTAGGTTGTAGTGCTTGGAGAAGGTATGCACAGAACTCCAAGTGGCTGCTTCCAAAATATCCTTGGTAGGAACTCCTCTGAGGAAGGCTGTAGAGGTGGCTGTGGCCCCGGTGGAATGAGTTCTAATGCCTGTAGGAACAGTTTTGCCATGAAAGGAGTAGCAAAAGCGTATGCGGTGGGCTATCCATTTTGAGATTGTCTGTTTGGAAATTGGCTTCCCTTGAGCTCCTACCGCATAGGCCATAAAGAGCTGCTCTGATTTTCTGAAAGGCTTTGTTCTGTCCAAATAATAACGCAGCTGTCAGTGGATGTCCAAGGAATGTAGTAATCTCTCCCCTTTGTTTTGAGGATTAGGATAAAAAGTAGGTAAATGTATGGCCTGATTTAAAGCTACCCTGTATACCACTTTAGGCATAAAGGACGGGTTGGTTCGTAAGGAAACTCTGTCCTGATGGAAGATGATAAAAGGCTGGACAGCCATGAGAGCCTGTAGTTCTGAAACTCTACGAGCTGAGGTGATAGCCAGAAGGAAAGCTGTTTTCCAGGACAAATATTGCAAATCTGATGAGGCAGCTGGCTCAAAGGGAGGTAAGGTCAATTTTTCCAGAATGAAATTAAGATCCCAAGCAGGTATTGGTTGTTTCCTTGGAGGCCTTAAATTCTTAGCACCTCTGAGGAACTGTCTTAAGAGAGGGTGAGAGAAAAAAGGTGGATCAGTGTTGTATTCTGCAGAAATGGCTGAGGCATGTATTTTGATGGAGGAGAAAGAAAGTCCACTGCTTAGCAGTTCAGCCAAATATTGAAGTATTTGAGGTAAATTCAGTTTTCCAGGATCCTGGCCCTTTTTCTCATTCCAGACACAAAAACGTTTCCATTTTGCGGAGTAAGCTTTTCTAGTTGATGGTCTTCTGGCCACCAAAATGACATCCTGCACCTCCTTGGAGAGTAGGGCCTGTTGTGATGCTAAGGAATCTTCCATGCGGCTAGATTGAGTGTTTTTAGCTGGCTGTGAAGAGTTTTGAAACGGTGCTGAGTCAGAAGAGGAGGCATTAGAGGCAGGGTCTATGGTGGGGAATGCGCCAGGCTCCTCAGGAGTGGGTACCAGTGTTGCCTTGGCCAGTCCGGAGCAATGAGAATCATCTTTGGTCTGTCTGCTTTGGTCTTTAATAGGACTTTGGGCAGCAGAGGAAGAGGAGGGAAGGCATAAAGTGTCATTGATGTCCAACTGAAAGAAAGAGCGTCCACTCTCCAGGCCTTTGGATGGAAGATCCTTGAGCAGAATTTTGTCAATTGATGATTCCTCTGGGACGCAAAGAGATCTATGTCTGGCCTTCCCCATTCTTGGATTATTTCTGTATAAACTTTTGGATGCAATTTCCATTCGTGTGGATCTGTCATATTCCTGCTTAGGTTGTCTGCCAGCGTGTTTTCCTTGCCTGGCAAGTACTGTGCTTGTAGTTCCATTTGTAAGTCCATGGCCATGTTCCAAAGTGACATGGCCAGTCTGCATAGGGGGTAAGAATGTGTTCCTCCCTGTTTGTTTATGTACCACATAACTGTGGTGTTGTCCGTTCTTACCAATAATTGACCTGGTTGTAGAAGGTCCTTGAAAGCTATAATAGCATTTATTCCTGCTAGCATTTCTTTTGATTGATGTGAAGGTGCTTTTCTTTTTGGGACCATTTGCCCTGAATGCACCGATCTGTCATGTGCACCCCAGGCGTAGTCCGGCGTTGTTGTGATGACTTGATTTGCTTGAGGCTTGCTGAATGGAAGACCTGTGTTTGTTTGATATGCTTGAGCCCACCACAGAAATTCCTTTTGCAGACATGGAATTAGTGGTATTATTGTTTCCAAACTGTGGCTGTGTTGAGACCATATGTTTTTCAGGTACCATTGTAGTTTCCTCATATGCAGCTTTGCACATGGGATTAGTAAGATGCAAGATGCCATGAATCCCAGAGCCTGCAGGATTTTCCTTGCAGTCAGCCTGGTGCAATTTGTTAGTGTTATGAAGTATTGTATTAGTTGCCCCTGCTTCTCTGGCGTGAGGTAGGCCATCTGGGTGTTTGTGTCCAAATTGGCACCCAGGAAAATTTATCTTCCGAGAGGGTATTAGCCTTGATTTCTTTTTGTTGACTGTGTATCCCAGAGATTTCAATAACATTATTACATAAGCCAGATGTTTCAGAAGAATGTGCTTGCTGTCCGCTTGGATCAGGCAGTCGTCCAAATAGGGGTATATTTGTATCCATTGAAGTCTGCAGTAGGCAATTACTGATGCCAGGCATTTTGTGAATACTCTGGGCGCAGTAGATAAGCCAAAGGGCAATGCAGAGAATTGATAATGGGTTGAACCTGCAAGAAATCTGAGGTACCTTCTGCAATTTTGTCTGATTGGGACATGCAGGTATGCCTCCTTGAGGTCCAATGTTACCAGCCAAGACTCCTTGCCCAGCATGGGAAGAAGTTGCTGTAGAGTGAGCATCTTGAATTTTGGTACGAGTAGAAATGTGTTTAGGATGGATAGATCCAAAATAGGTCTCCAATCTTTTCCCTTCCTTGGCACCAGAAATAGCCTGGAATAAAAACCTTGACCTTGTTCGTGCGTAGGTACCTCTTGAATAGTTTTCATGTTTATGAGATCTGTAATTTGCTTTTGTGCCTCTGCCCTTTGATTGTGTGGCAGGTTTGGCATGCCTCTCATTTTTGGAAGGGTGTGAAAATGGAATTTGTAGCCTCTGTTTATAATGTCCAGGATCCATTTGTCCTTTGTGACAACATGCCAATTTTTTGAGAATAATGCCAGCTTTCCTCCTAAGGGGGCTGCCATTTGAAACCTGGTTGGCATGCAAAGGGGAAAGTCATTGGGTTTGCTTTCTGAAAGATTGCGAGTTGTCCTCAACACCTCTGTGTAGGAGCTTGCCATTGTCTGCCTCTATACGATCCTTGGGGTTGTCCTCTGCCCCTCGGGCGCCTGTATCTGCCTCTTTGGGGTCTGTCTGTGGCAGGAAAGGACCAGTTTTTGGAAGGCCAATTTCTACTAAAACGTGGGGGTTGAACCTGTAGAAATTCTTTCACAGTTTGCATTGATTTAGCCTTTTCCTCCATTTTCCTTAATACCTCCTCAGCATTAGCACCAAATAGTACATCCTTTTGAAGAGGGGCATCTAGTAATTTAGCTTTGACATGATCAGGCAGGGCTTGCTCCTTGAGCCAGGCGTGCCTACGTATGACTGATCCTGCAACAGCAGCTCTACATGAGGCCTCTAGAGCATCAAAACCACATTGTAAGGTATGCTTACCCACTTGTTCTGCACTATGCATCAAATCCTGCAACTCCTTCAGGTCTGGTTGTTCAGGTTGTGACATTTTACTCTTCAATTGTGATAATAAAACCTGTTGGTATTTTAGCATATGAAACTGACAGTTTAAGGCCCTCATGGATAAGGTAGCCGAGGTATATACCTTTTTTCCCCACCTTTCTAAGGATCTGGAATCTCTCTCGGAAGGCAATGGATTTTTGGCAATGGACGCCTTAACTCCCTTGGGGCCCTGTGAGATGGTTTCTGGGTCAGCCGTATGGCTTTTGTAAAGAAATTGGTGTGAGTCAGGAACCCTGTAGTACCTGTCAGGCTTAACTGGAGCTGGAGGTAGAGAGTCCGGGTTAAGGCAGGCCTCCGAGTAAACATCATCTAGGATGTCCAAGACAGGAGGTATAGCCAGAGGCCTATGCTGAGGTAACAAGAGAAATTCCCTGAGCCTTTTCCTGGAATCTGAATAATCCTGGCCTTCCCAGTGGAAGTGTTCCCTTAAGGTATGCAAAGTTTCCCCAAATGAGTAATCCTCAGGGGGGGGATACAGAAGGGATGGACTCCTCCGCATCAGAGTCTTCAAAAGGGGAGTAAGAATGTTCCTCATCATCAGAGTGCTCTGAAATAATGGAGCCCTGATCAGAGGAGGGGGAATCTTCCTCCACTCTGGGCCTTTTGTCCGGTGGGGACTGAGAACCTCTGATTAGAGTAATTAAATCCTCAGCCATTTTAAGCATCTGTTTCTTAGGCATGGGGCCTGGAGATGGGCCCTGTGTAGCTGGTCTCTTAGAGTGCATGGTTGCTTTAGACTTTGTGAAAGCCTTGATGGAGAAAGAAGAGGAAGGTCTGAAGACACCTTGAGTGGAGGTAGACCTGTCCACATTCTGAGTTTCAATGCCAAGGGTGGCTTCGGTATCTGTAGTCAGGGTGTGGGCCGAGGAGCCTGCAACCTCGAGCACAGGAGACACCGTCAAAGAAGTGTCGTCGGTAATCAGGGGCTGCGTAGGCGCCTCACTGAGAACCGGACCACGTGTATTCGGCTTTGGCGTGGTGTCGGTAGAGGCCGCGGACCTCGTGTGTCGGTCCTTGTCTTTGCGGTTTTTAGAAAAAAACAGAGTCGGAGTATCTGACGACATAGTATAGTTAAATGCTTTCCCAAAAAAATGCTAGGCGAACTCCGCCCGACGCTTAATAGTGCGTTTGTTGAATGTAGCACAAAAGCGACAGACCGAGACGTCGTGGTCTGGGCCTAAACAAGGTATACAGGGAATGGAAATCCTTATGCGGTATTTGCTTCCCACAAGAAATACAATTATTAACTTTGTCTGACATCGGTCTGAGGCAAGAAAAGTTTCCCCAACGGGGTACTTAGCTTTTAAGAAGACTTCGGTTTCCAAATTTCGTAATTTCAGGAGCTGGTCGACCGGCACTTGCGAACTGCTTCTGCTTCAGGGCAAGAAAGACTGAAGAAAATGGCGTTGGCTGGTTCCTTTATACCCCTGTCGCACTGACGTCAGGGAAGAAGCGACGACAACTGACGCCGGACCTAGACTTTGGAATTCGGCCGACCGAGGACCCGCCTGACGGCAGGAGAACCCATCTGTTATGACTGCAGCTGTATGCACGATGAACATCTGCTCTGAGCTAAAACAGAATGGCATTAAATATACTGATCCGAAGGATATTGCCAATATCCTGGCAGATCGATTCAGTGCCAACTTCACCTCCCTCTCACCCCCTAAATGGCCCATCTCAATACTGGAAGATTGCCAAATTCCAGTAATAACGGCCACACAGGTACAAAACGCACTCTCTAAAGCCAAGAATACAGCATCCATGGGACCAGATGACATCCCGGGCTGTGTACTACATAAACTACAACATGAACTGGCACCTCACCTAAGTGTCATGTTTAATCATAGCCTCACCTCAGGCTTCGTGCTCACTGAGTGGCGCACAGCTACAGTTATCCTTCTCCACAAGGGGGGATCCACCTTGGATCCTGGGAACTACAGTCCCATCAGTCTGACAAGCCTGAACTGCAAGGGCATGGAACGTATTATCATGGAACTTATAACCAAAGACACTGGCAACCTTCAAACACTGGACCCCACCCAGTTTGGGTTTGTGAAGGGCCGATCTTGTCTCCTGAACCTGACTTGACTTCTTTGAGTCAGTCTCCAGAGCCATGGACAAGGGTAAGGTGGTCCACACAGCCTATCTAGACCTTGCCAAGACCTTTGACACCATCCCCCACTCTGGAATCATAGATAAACTTACTAAGTTGGGCATTAATCCCTATGTCACCCAATGGGTTGCTAAATGGCTTACTGATAGAACCCACACTGTAAAAGTAGCCGACTCCAAATCCAGCTCCAGACAAGTGACAAGTGGAGTACCTCAGGGTTCAGTCCTGGAGCCGCTCTTGTTTGGCATCTACTTCTCTGAAGTACAGGTCAACACTAAGGGACTCTGGCTAACAAAGTTTGCAGATGACTGCAAACTGGGAACCATTATTGAATCCCCAAATTATGTGGATACTCTACAAAAGGGCCTTACAGAAACAGATGCTTGGTGCCAGAGCCATGGGCTCAAGCTCAATGCCAGGAAATGTATTGTTATCCCCTTTGGGAAAAAACATGTATCCATGAATTATCATATAGGTGGCAGTACACTAAACACAGAAAGTGTGATAAGAGACTTAGGGACACAGGTGGACAGTGGTCTCACCTTCGATAACCACATCGCCACAACAGTCAGGAAATCCTTCTATGTGGCACACCTCATCATGAAGGGCTTTTCATCCAGAAAAAGGAGGTCATTGTCCCACTGTACTCATCCCTCATTAGACCCATTATAGAATACAACACCCCATTTGGTATGTACCTCTCAAGACATCTGCAACAACTGGAAAGGCCTCAGAAATACCTCACTAAAAGAATCACAGGCCTAAAGCAGATGCGCCACGCTGACCGCCTTAAAAAACTCCAGCTATACTCTGTCGCATATCGTCTACTCAGAGGCAATCTCTGCTTAACATACAAGGCCATGTCAAACCCACAGCTGTTGGACATGCTACACTTAAAGAAATCCCAATCCCTCAGAGCTACACGCTCCAGGGATCTAAACCTTGTCATCACAATAAACAAAACATGCTGGAGGGATAGGTTCCTGACCCAGAGACTTCCCAGACTCTGGAATAGATTGCCCATACATGTCAAGCAGAGTGCCTCTTTGGACCTCTTCAAGAGGAACCTTGACGATTAGATGGGAGAAAGGAAATTCACCCCAGGGATCACGTCAGTCGCCCTGCTAGACAGGGGTCCAGGAAAGTAAATAATGTGGGAAGAAATAGCCAGGGAATTGTCATGGCTAGGCTGATAGCCTAGTACCAACCTATGAACGTATGGATTTATGTCCTTTATTTTTTAACAGTTTGAACCAAAAGAAATTAATTAATGACTGTCTCAGCAATGGGATTAGAACTATTAGTTCTTTTGTTCAGTTTTATTGAAAAGAGGATTGATGTTATATTCATATAAGCCCTAAGTATTTCTGGTGAAGAATGAACTGAAGTAACACCAATACTGACTAGTGCTGACAAGGCTGCCTTAGCCTGGTATGCGCGTTTTTTTCAAAGATGTCTTTACTTGGCAACCTGGAGGTGTGTTTCTCCCAAGGTCTCGGACTGGCTGTGAAATCGCTGGTTTGAAAAAAAGGTATTAGCTTGGACTTAGCCACATGACTGGTGTTTCATTCATCTATCTTAGCCCTGAGGAACCTGATCCTGTATGATCTGAGGAAGACTTTTAGCCGAAAGAGCTTATAGACAAAATCAACAAGGGCTTTGTTTTATCTTGTTATGTCTCATTTTAAGTCTCAATAATTAAAGTTTTTATTTTATTCTGAAGAGGATACTTTTTTGTAGCCTGTGGTGGTGTGTTTCAGTTTCTACACACTTTTGCTTTGTTTTTGAAACCACCTTTGGCAGTCACAGGAGAGTTTCTTTTTCTTGCTTCTGCTACTTCATTGACTATGGACATCTCATATTCCAACTGTGATCAAATGAATGAAAACTGTCGGAGGGAAGCCTTCTAGCTTATCAGTGGGAGTGGTAAGCACTGGGTAGCCTATCTACCACAAGAGGAGTTGTTTCTGGCCCAGAATTTCTAGTTTATTTACTGTTTGGGCAGTTTTTTCCATCTCTTTCAACTTTCTGGTTTAAAAGCCTGCGTTTGCTCTTGTTTCCTGCCTTTCCTGTAACTAGTTTAGTTCAGATACAGATTTGCTATAGCCAGGATTTTTTTGTAAGCGTCTGAGAGATGCCAAAGTCTGCTCTTCAATTTTTCCCTTAGATCTGCTAGTTCTCTCTTCTCCTGCACTTTTACTAGCTTATTAGTCTAGCACTTTACCAGACTTCTTGTCGCAAATATTATAGCACACAAAAGTGCTACCACCACTAAACGGTCTACAAGGAAACAATTCCAGTACTTATTAATGCCCACCCCTCCAGGCATGTCTAAAGGTCAGTTCCCTGTGCTTTCTCCTATTAAACTGGTGAACATGGGCATCCTGAGACAATGTAGCAATGGCCTCAAGTACACAGACAACCCTCTCCTCTTACCTCCCAACACTCAGACTTGCAAGAGATGCACTTGTATATCCAAACTAGAAACCACGCCCTCTCCAGCCAGGACCAGAATAGCTGGTCAAGAGGAGAAGGTCAACACTTGCAGCATACCACATGGAACACACAGCCTTCCAGAACACACACCAGCACTGCCTTCACATAAAAACGCAAACCACACACCCACCTTCACAGAGGCTCACAATAAAAATCTACCCAAACAGCAGAGACCTCCAACACAGAAATGCACTCGACCACCACAACACAACACTAATCATGAGACACATAACTCTCCTAAACAGTGTGCCACGCAACTAAAGCCACTAAGGCAAAACAACATGCCCAACACACTACTCACTGGTGACTCGATAGTGAGGCACACTGATGTCCCACTCACTAGGTTGAATAAGGAGAAAATAACAGTCAGCTGCCTGTTATGTGCCGGGGTCCGCCACATAACACATGCAATCAGGTCCCTCAACAACAGGTACAAATATGACTCTGTCATTGTGCATGTGGGTGTGAATGACCTGAGACATACATCCATGGACTACATGAAAAGAGACATGGAGGAGCTCTCACATTATGTAGCCCAGGCGGGTTATGACCCTAGCCCTGAGCAGCATCCTACCATCACCCAGAATGATACCACAGTACAAGCAGAAAATTACTGACTTCAAAAACTGGCTAAGTTTCTGTTGTCATTCTAAGGAGATCCATTATCTGTCTGCCTGGGATGACATGATTGACAGACCTCGATGCTTTGCCAGAGATGGCCTGCATCTGTCACCCCTGGGCTTCCA
This sequence comes from Protopterus annectens, assembly GCF_019279795.1. Lineage (NCBI taxonomy): Eukaryota > Metazoa > Chordata > Ceratodontiformes > Protopteridae > Protopterus > Protopterus annectens. Next base: position 932,623,330 of record NC_056733.1, on the reverse strand, counting down.
GATACTGGCCAAGGCTCTTGCCACCCCTATAGTGCCTTTTTTAGGCGGTGTTCCAAAGACCAAATTACTACCGTAACAGCTACAAAAAAATGCAATCTGAGGGTTATGCTGCTCAACGCTAGAAGTCAAATTCTCAAAATTCACTTGACCGAAGCACTCCTTAAAATGGAGAACATCGACATTTGTGCTGTAACAGAGACCTGGTTCAAGGCAGCAGAAAGCACCCCTGCACTACCAGCCTATAACTCATTCCACACCTTTTGGCCCCAAAACTTGGTCTGAAGCTCCAAAGGCGGTGGTATTTTCATATTCATAAAGGATGTGCACACCTCCAGACTGGTAGCCCAATATAACGCATCAGAGATACTTCAGATGCAGCTAACAGTGGTTAAGACAGCGATTCAGGTAGGAGCCTGTTATAGGTCCCCAACCATGTCCCAAGACTTGCACTCCACGTTCCTAAGCACCCTGGAGAATATTAGCGTCCAACCTAACACTCATACTGGGTGACTTCAACTACCCCTCCATTAACTGGGAAAACTACTCATGTACCAATACACTTGGCGAAATGTTTCCTGGAATGCATTAATTTCAATGCCCTGAACCAGCTCGTTCTTACCCCCACTAGAGATAGCAACTTCCTTGACCTGGTCATTACTAACATGGGCGACCGTTGCTCTACACCAATAGTCAACTCCTTCCTGGTTAGATCCACCAACCCCCCCACCCCCACCCCCCGCACAAAAGTAACCACCATGAAAAACTTCTCAAAAGCTAACTTTGGGCTCCTAAAAACAGATGTGGCTAACTTCACGGCACCCATGCAAATGGAGAATAGTTGCATGACCGCCGAATCATATGCATACACTGCAACCCCCTACTTTTGCTCACACGTGTGAGCACACACACACACACACACACACACAAACACACAAAAATAACTTAAAAAATATTGTGATTCAGACTGAATAAGTGGAATTCATAGAACTTGATTAAGGAATAAAAAAATGTAAGCTTTCTCACTTGCTTTCAGACCTGTCCTCAATTCACTCCTCATTCTTCCAGTTCTGATTCAGACTGCCTCAGGTGTGTGTGTGTGTGTGTGTGTGTGTGTGTGTGTGTGTGGGGGGGTTATGAGGAAGCAGCGTCACAATCCCACAGAGGAGTGGCATTGATTAGGCTTGGCCCACCAATCTACTGTCTGTGGGCAGACCTCAAAAGTGAGTACATGACGGCATGTACTTGCAAGGACAGAGTCCTAAGCAGGTAGCTCATCTACTCTACCCAGAGGGTGGGGTAAGACCACTTAAAATCCTCTTATAACCAAGATGCTGGTGAAGACACAAAGAGCCTGAATGACAGCGTCTCATGACACCTGTTGCCTCTGTTGTTCTGAGGACTCCCCCGTCCAAAGAAATGAATGGATCCGAGTCCATCTGGGGACTCTTAATGATCAGCAGGCATTGGGGCAAACAAAAACACAGAAAAAATTCACTGTGAGAAATGAACAAAACTTTAAAGATCATATGCAATGAAGCATCATTAAAAATGTAAGATGATCACATCTTCATGGGAGTCATCACTGAAAATTAATTTTAAAATATCCAGTGAACAAAAGGAACTGACTAATATTTGCCAGTATCCTGGGTCAATAAGTACATCAAAACAGGATGTTGTGATGTAAGCCTTAATTACTTAACTGTTTAGTTGCTAAACAACTGTAAGCAATTAGTTAACTGCCAAACCATTAATTAACAGTTTGCTAATCAAATGTAAAACAGTTTTCTGCCAATATGCAGCCTCCAATTTTTGAAAAAGAATATCTGGCTTTCATAAGCCCCAGAAAGACATCATCAATCTAATGCATTTGTTCCTAGCAACAGAAAGCAATGGCAGGGTTTGTACTTCAGTTCAACGCATTTGTGGGCTTTTATTTTAATTAATTTTCAGCAACAACACTGCAAAAAAATCATTTTATTATGAAAAAGTGATCACAGCAGTGAAGATGTTATTTGCTTGCAGATATATATATATATATATATATATATATATATATATTTTTTTTTTACTGTAAGTTCTTTGCTTATGATCTTTAATACAACTTGCTTAAATGCCTTTCTTGATGCAGTAATGTAGTGACAATGCAGTTTGGATGTTAGTATGAATGGCTAACAAAATATTTTTATTTTATTTATGACCTATTTCACAATAAGGGTATCACTCTAACAATTCTACATTGCTAAGCATTCCGCTGTATAACTTCTGAGAACCACTGCCCTACACTAACTAAACATACAAGTCTGGGTGTTTGACAAATACTTAGCTAGAAAAAGCAGCATCTCTCATAAAACATAAATCTTTGCATGTGCTGCAAATGGTAAATAGCAAATTTGATATAAACTGCTAATGCTGAAAGTTGGATGAGAGAAAACTACTGGGAACGTAGGTTTTTCTAACTTCTATCCTATTTCTCCTCTCTTATATATGTTATCTTTTTTCTCGCCTCTTTTACAAAGATTAACTTCTTTTTACTCCCTAACTCACCTTGCTCTCTGTTCAGTTCCCCTATATTAGATCATTTATAGGAAATGTTGATAGTTCCTATTTGTAAATAATTTTTGTTTTGGAACTTTCTTAACGGTCTCTGCATTTGTGTTGCTATTTTTTGTTTGTATTGATTTGCTCGTTTTGGATAATTTTCTTTGTATTTTGTGTGGAGCTTTTCTCCCCGGGCCTCTACTGAAAATGGAAATATATCCAGCTAGACTAGCCCGGTCAACAAATGTAAAATAAATAAATAAATAAATAAATAATTTACTGGAGCTGCAGGTTTCGGAACTGAACCAGCGGGTGATAGACAAGGCAATCCAGATGTGGATACAGATAAACTTGAAGTCGAAGATGTGCCTTTTTCATGAAGCAAAAGAAAAGAACCAAGCAAATGAGACAAAATATGTAAAGTTAACAATGTTGGACAAAAGGGTTTCCATATGCTGAGTATGTACTCTAAAATATCTGCAGGCATTGTGCCCAAAACTTGTCTAGTGTCCAGAGACTTCAAGGAACCAGGTATTTTACAGATTCACAAAGAGTAGCCCACATGTTACTTGGTCATTAAAATTGCTCCTGATTTTGTCAAGAAAATTGGAAGTCACACTAAATGGATAATAATGTCTGATCTCCTTAAACTATAGGCAGAGGAATTCTACCTCAAATGGACAAGAGATGGCCTAAATTAATTTGGGACCTTTGGGTCCCAAGACAAACCACAGTGTAGTGGATTAGCCCTGTCAGCAACTGTAGCAGAATACTGTGACACAGCTATAATTCCAGAAAGTAGAGGAATAACACTCTGGAAACCTAGTTGTGGTGGAAGTGAAAAATAACTTCATTCTAAGATGGATGAGTGCTACTGATGAACGTATTTCAAGTTGTCTTATATTTATGCAATGTTTACACAAAAGGATGCAGGAACTTTCTATGGCAGGTTGTGTCGTGTTGGAGGTGGCAAGGGGACCATGTTCTCTTCAGCATTCAGATATGCAATTGGTTCATACAAGAGTGGGACAGCTCCAGTCAGTGTCTCCCCCTTGCATTTCAAAAGTCAGACTTTTTTAAAATTATCATTAGAGAACACAACTAATTAATATTACCAGTCTCATGTACAAACCAGAATGACATTATACAGCCCCCATCAGGACTCTGGGCTTAAGACATTCTTTAATTAAACATGTTTTGTACATGGGACTGGTAATACTGATTACCTCTGTTATCCAATGTGCACTACTGACAAGTCTGGCTTTTCAAAAGTAAGGATAGGGGATTGACTGGGATGGTTTCTCTCTGGTATGAACTTATCACAAAGCCAAACGCTGAGGAGGATGTGACCCCCCCCCTTGACATCACCCTTAATGTCTCTGCCCAAAACAATCGGCTTCCTATTGTGCAAATTTAAGACAACGTAAAGTATGATTTGTTTCAACAGCGCTCCTCCATCTGAGGATAAAGTTACTTTGCATTTGAACACAACCAGGCTTCCAGAGTTTTATTTGTCTACTTTCTAGAGTTAGAGTTGGGTCACGGTACCCACTTATACTGTACTAACAGGTGACAGCTTCATTTAGTTTCCCCCGAAGCAAAGTGAGAGGGAAACTCTGGAAACCTTACAAATGTATCTTCAGACTATTGGTAATCCAGGGGTAAAGAGAGCATGAAAAGTATTCTATGTGGTTCCTGCCTGGCATATCATGGCACAGTTAACATAGCAAGGACAAAGGGCGGTTCGCCTGCCATAACTTTATGTCAGTGTGTGGGATGGGGGATGTGGTTCCTGCCTGGCATATCATGGCACAGTTAACATAGCAAGGTCAAAGGGCTGTTCGCCTGCCATAACTTTATGTCAATGTGTGGGATGGGGGATGTGGTTCCTGCCTGGCATATTATGGCACAGTTAACATAGCAAGGTGAAAGGGCTGTTCGCCTGCCATAACTTTATGTCAATGTGTGGGATGGGGGATGTGGTTCCTGCCTGGCATATTATGGCACAGTTAACATAGCAAGGTGAAAGGGCTGTTCGCCTGCCATAACTTTATGTCAATGTGTGGGATGGGGGATGTGGTTCCTGCCTGGCATATTATGGCACAGTTAACATAGCAAGGTCAAAGGGCTGTTCGCCTGCCATAACTTTATGTCAATGTGTGGGATGGGGGATGTGGTTCCTGCCTGGCATATCATGGCACAGTTAACATAGCAAGGTCAAAGGGCTGTTCGCCTGCCATAACTTTATGTCAATGTGTGGGATGGGGGATGTGGTTCCTGCCTGGCATATTATGGCACAGTTAACATAGCAAGGTGAAAGGGCTGTTCGCCTGCCATAACTTTATGTCAATGTGTGGGATGGGGGATGTGGTTCCTGCCTGGCATATTATGGCACAGTTAACATAGCAAGGTGAAAGGGCTGTTCGCCTGCCATAACTTTATGTCAATGTGTGGGATGGGGGATGTGGTTCCTGCCTGGCATATTATGGCACAGTTAACATAGCAAGGTGAAAGGGCTGTTCGCCTGCCATAACTTTATGTCAATGTGTGGGATGCGGGATGTGGTTCCTGCCTGGCATATCATGGCACAGTTAACATAGCAAGGTCAAAGGGCTGTTCGCCTGCCATAACTTTATGTCAATGTGTGGGATGGGGGATGTGGTTCCTGCCTGGCATATCATGGCACAGTTAACATAGCAAGGTGAAAGGGCTGTTCGCCTGCCATAACTTTATGTCAATGTGTGGGATGGGGGATGTGGTTCCTGCCTGGCATATTATGGCACAGTTAACATAGCAAGGTCAAAGGGCTGTTCGCCTGCCATAACTTTATGTCAATGTGTGGGATGGGGGATGTGGTTCCTGCCTGGCATATTATGGCACAGTTAACATAGCAAGGTCAAAGGGCTGTTCGCCTGCCATAACTTTATGTCAATGTGTGGGATGGGGAATGTGGTTCCTGCCTGGCATATCATGGCATAGTTAACATAGCAAGGTGAAAGGGCTGTTCGCCTGCCATAACTTTATGTCAATGTGTGGGATGGGGGATGTGGTTCCTGCCTGGCATATTATGGCACAGTTAACATAGCAAGGTCAAAGGGCTGTTCGCCTGCCATAACTTTATGTCAATGTGTGGGATGGGGAATGTGGTTCCTGCCTGGCATATCATGGCACAGTTAACATAGCAAGGTGAAAGGGCTGTTCGCCTGCCATAACTTTATGTCAATGTGTGGGATGGGGGATGTGGTTCCTGCCTGGCATATTATGGCACAGTTAACATAACAAGGTCAAAGGGCTGTTCGCCTGCCATAACTTTATGTCAATGTGTGGGATGGGGGATGTGGTTCCTGCCTGGCATATCATGGCACAGTTAACATAGCAAGGTCAAAGGGCTGTTCGCCTGCCATAACTTTATGTCAATGTGTGGGATGGGGGATGTGGTTCCTGCCTGGCATATTATAGCACAGTTAACATAGCAAGGTGAAAGGGCTGTTCGCCTGCCATAACTTTATGTCAGTGTGTGGGATGGGGGATGTGGTTCCTGCCTGGCATATCATGGCACAGTTAACATAGCAAGGTCAAAGGGCTGTTCGCCTGCCATAACTTTATGTCAATGTGTGGGATGGGGGATGTGGTTCCTGCCTGGCATATCATGGCACAGTTAACATAGCAAGGTGAAAGGGCTGTTCGCCTGCCATAACTTTATGTCAATGTGTGGGATGGGGGATGTGCTTCCTGCCTGGCATATCATGGCATAGTTAACATAGCAAGGTCAAAGGGCTGTTCGCCTGCCATAACTTTATGTCAATGTGTGGGATGGGGGATGTGCTTCCTGCCTGGCATATCATGGCATAGTTAACATAGCAAGGTCAAAGGGCTGTTCGCCTGCCATAACTTTATGTCAATGTGTGGGATGGGGGATGTGGTTCCTGCCTGGCATATTATGGCACAGTTAACATAGCAAGGTGAAAGGGCTGTTCGCCTGCCATAACTTTATGTCAATGTGTGGGATGGGGGATGTGGTTCCTGCCTGGCATATCATGGCACAGTTAACATAGCAAGGTCAAAGGGCTGTTAAGCCTGCCATAACTTTATGTCAATGTGTGGGATGGGGGATGTGGTTCCTGCCTGGCATATTATGGCACAGTTAACATAGCAAGGTCAAAGGGCTGTTCGCCTGCCATAACTTTATGTCAATGTGTGGGATGGGGGATGTGGTTCCTGCCTGGCATATTATGGCACAGTTAACATAGCAAGGTGAAAGGGCTGTTCGCCTGCCATAACTTTATGTCAATGTGTGGGATGGGGGATGTGGTTCCTGCCTGGCATATTATGGCATAGTTAACATAGCAAGGTGAAAGGGCTGTTCGCCTGCCATAACTTTATGTCAATGTGTGGGATGGGGGATGTGGTTCCTGCCTGGTATATCATGGCACAGTTAACATAGCAAGCTGAAAGGGCTGTTCGCCTGCCATAACTTTATGTCAATGTGTGGGATGGGGGATGTGGTTCCTGCCTGGCATATTATGGCACAGTTAACATAGCAAGGTGAAAGGGCTGTTCGCCTGCCATAACTTTATGTCAGTGTGTGGGATGGGGGATGTGGTTCCTGCCTGGCATATTATGGCATAGTTAACATAGCAAGGTGAAAGGGCTGTTCGCCTGCCATAACTTTATGTCAATGCGTGGGATGGGGGATGTGGTTCCTGCCTGGCATATTATGGCACAGTTAACATAGCAAGGTGAAAGGGCTGTTTGCCTGCCATAATTTTATGTGACTGTGTGGGATGGGGGTTCAAAAGCACCCCTTTTTTCTCATTTTTGCAGATGGGGTTGGCGAGTCCCATCAGCAATGACCACCACCTGGAGCCAAGGCCACTGAAGCAAAAATTGATATTCCTTTCCAGGCAGGACAAGATCATCATCTTTTTTTTGCTACAGTGCCACAGAACTTATTTCCTGTGGTGATTCCATACATATGCAAAAGAAAAATTCTGCTACATACATTTGTTCTTTCACTAGACATCATACTAGGGAAGTCAAATGTTACAACTATGCCCCATGGCAAAACGTTTGCTCAACTAAGGGCAAAGGTAAGTTCAGTATCTCGATTTACAAGACAAAACAGGCCTGACTTGATGTTTGACATTTCAAACAGGGCAAATAACATGAATCATGCCAATGCAAAGAATGCTCAAGAGGTAAACAAACAAAGTGATGCAGAACAAGTGGCTTTGAAATTTCCCCACTTAGGGCAAGAAATCTCTTTAAAACTAGGAGAAAAACAGACGCAATTTATCATGCAATGTTTCTTATGACTCAGATTTCAAAACTCTCTTCAGGTGATGGATGTGGTCGGATGTTCCCACTGAATATCATTGGTAACTGTTTACTGGTGGATGCAATTAAATCTGCAAAACTTATTTCTGAGGATACAGTGTGGCAACAGATAAGCAGCACAAAGGTACTACTTTGGTCTGAGAAAATTCGCCTCATAATATCAGCAGCAAAGAATTCAGTTAGTAGATTGCTTAACCAATAGAATAGCTTTATCCCTTCTGCTCAAAGAACTAAACGTGGCAGAGCGAGACTTGGATTTAAAAAAATGGAGGGGCAGACTGGTTACAACAAAGATGACATCAAGACACTTACAGCATTTCTTCCAAGTCTCTAGTTCCAGAGGTCTCCACTAAAGAAGCGTCTTGTAATGTTACCTAAATGCCAGTATACAACAACCTAACTGACATATTAGCACATTCCCCATTTAAAGTATCAACTATCCTGTGAACATCTTCTACATTCACCTTCTACTTAGTCGACAGGCTGCACCTACCAAGGCAACTCCACACATACGCTCCCACTTATGTCAGTATAAATTAAATCTGCGAACTACTGAAAACTGTTTTAATGATTCCACTGCACACATTATTTATTTTATATTTTCTGGGGTAGTATACTGATCACAACTGACCATTTTCAGGTACTGCCAGGGTAACACAAGTGCAGGAGTTCCTTGTGGCAAGTGCTATGTTAGTAAATAATGTTATTAAATTAAAATGAGTATGTTATTTGGAATGTGGAGACAATGCCTTACATTTTTCATCTGACAGCTGGCCTTAAAAACTGAATATGGTTAAAGATTCTGTAATAAACTAACTTACTTGAAAAGAAGCACAAAAGATTCATGCAATGATTCAATTTGCTTGGAGCTCAGTGGACAGGATGCTGTAAGACCACAAAATGTTTATCTTCAATACACGGAGAAAGTTCAAATTTAGACAAATACATGTACAAAAGAAAGTATAATACAAAATAAAAACACATACCCGAAATAAATGGTGAAAGGATAACACTTCGCCAAGCTGTGGTGAAATTTGGTATCTAATAAAAATGAGAAAGACAAACTGTGATAAGCAGACTTTTAGAATGGTGTACATTTATATGACCATTTTAAGTAAAAATTTGTCTGCTTTGGCTCTCGTTCAAGGAAAATATTTCAAAAGTTGGTAAGATAGTGGTTGTCTTAATTTCTCATCCAGCAACCACATCCTATCTGTACAGCTGTTTGAATCATGGTGCCACAAAGAAAAATACAAAAACACTAAAATACGCATTAAGCAAGACAGAAGAAAAAGACTGCCACATTAAAATGGGTTTCATTTCATAAATATCAGGCCAGCAGATCCATGAGGAAGTCTTCTGCAGCAGGAAATGTGCGATTTCCTTTTTCGCCAGGCTAGCTCCAGCATGTCAATACTCTCTCTGTGCTTGGGAATGCACATGCCTCCTGCTGACAAGCCAGGTTAGAAATGTGTGTCAAAATCCTGCGCTTCTGTTTGGGTTACCACCTTTTCAAACACTAAAGTAGGGCATTTGTAGGGAAATGTAACATTTTAAAGGACATATCATAGCCATACCCAGTGCAAAAGACTGGACTTCACAACTGTGCCAAAATCAAAGCTCATTTTTGCAGAATTTGAGTGCTAATGTTATTTCGTACAAGGTGTTCCGCATACAAAATAATTTTTTATGCAGTTATTAGTGGAAATTTAGAAAAATTTTTTTTGTTCTGAAAATGGAGGGCATCTGTCATTATGGGGCGGCACAGTTGTGCAGCGGTTAGCGCTGTTGCCTCACAAGTGTTTCTCCGGTTTAGTTTTCGGCTGGGGTGTCCTCTGTGCAGAGTCTGTATGTCCTTCTCATCGTTTATGTGGGTTTCCTCAGAGTGCTCCGGTTTACCCCCCACATTCCAAAGATGTGTATGGAGCATTTCTCCCTGGGCCTCCACTGAAAATGGGCTCTGTCCCAGTCGGACTATCCCAGTTAACAAATGTTAAACTAAATAAAATAAATACATTTTTCCTGTTTTTTTAGCAAGACACATCTGGCAAAACAGGGACTGTCCTGCATAAAGATGGACAAATGATGGCCCTTCCTACTGTTAGTTTGATCAACTATTATTCACTGAATAACCATAGCCTAGAATACAGTAAGAAAAGACACAACATACATCACTGCTCATCTTACAGAAAAATCCACCTGCAGGATGGAAGAATTGTCCAAACAGAAAGGTAGGGTGGGGCAGAGGACAAACATCAATGACAAAAGACACCTTCACAGACTGATTTACATGGTCACTACAGATATTCGGTACCCAACTTTAGAGCATTCTGCAGTAATTGTTAAGAATTCCAAATAAAAATAAAATCTGCTGGCAGGTTAGGGCATGAGAATGGCCAAAAGGTAAAAGCTCAGATGGCTGAATGATTCAACACTGAGGTAGCAAAGGAGGACTGACTCTTGGAATCAAGGTCCAACTAACAATGCTTTGTGAAGGCGTGAACCAATGAACAAACGGCTGTACACAGATGTCCCCAGTGGAGACATTTTTGAAGGCAGCACTGTAAGCAGCCACATCTTTAGTGAAGAGGTCATTGACATCAGAAGGTTCTAATGTGTGTTGATTCAACAGACAGCAAAACAACGCAATCTACAGTCCACTTGGAAAAGGTTTCCTTGTTCCCACCATCATCCTTCAACAAAGATGAGCATCTGTTTACTCTTCCTAAACTCATGGTTTTTGATAAAATTCGACATTAAACACCCAGGATGTGAAGGATTCTATTCCCTTCGGTTTTATGCCCTGGTAAAGACAACAGAGACTCAAATGGGCTGACTGACGGACACATCAGACATTTTCAGAAGGAATATGTTGTTTCAGAGGACAATGAATACTTGTGGATGCCCAAGGGTCATCTAGATGTGAGGGCCTGCAGCTTCTACATGATCCTGTAAAGTGCTGGTGACCACCATCAGAAAAAGTGCTTTCCAAGATAAGAACTTTAGTACTGTAGACAGGTTGGTAAGAGGTGGAAGCAGGCAAGCCCATCAAACATGAAGTTTAAAATATATGGAAGGAAGGTGAATCTTCAAACGTATGGAGAAATTCAGCATTCTTTGAAGGAACTGCTTGACTAGCTGATAGTAGGTCACATTGCCATTTCCCACAAGGTCAGAATGACATAAATAGCCAACACATTCACCTTGACTGCAGGAAACGTGACGTCCAGATCATACACATGCCTGACGCAAGTCAGAACTACACTGTCAAGCACTGTGCCACTACAATGAAGACAATTTTCTACTTGTCACAGTATGTCTAATGGATGGAAGGCTTCTTGATGGTGATAATCACTGTTGATGCCCCTGCCAGGTCTGGTGTAGGAGTAAGCAGCCAGCAGTCACCCTAACCATAGAGAATTCCTTAGCTAGAAATGCGAGTGTGTCCTCCACTGCCAGAGACATGAAGCTTGAAACCACATCATTCTCGATAACCATTGGTGCAAAGATTATTTTTTTTCCCTTCTCCAAATTTGGCTATGAGCTATTAAATCATAGTGAATGGAAATGTAGAACAGAGCGTGTGTATGAACCTTTAAGAAGCATTTCCAGATGTAAGCACATTTGTTACTACTCAGCCAAGCTCCTCATGGTCCTGCAGAGTGGTGCTAGCAGCAGAGAGGCTAAAAGAGTGACTGCTTACCTGATAAAAGTGTTTTTTTCTTGCTACTAACTGGGCGACTGTCGGATCTAGCTAAATAGCAAGTATTTCTGCTTCTTTAACTGCTTTAAACTGCTTAAAGTTGTTTTTGCACCTGCACTTTCAAAGTTTGTCCTGTTTGTTGCATTTACCTGTTGAGGCTACCCACTCAAGTGTGCTAGCCTGTCTTACATATTTATTGAATTTTCCTGCTGTTTATTTGCAAAAAAAAGAAAAACCAAAAAATTATCCTTGTTTCCCACCTTTCCTGACTTAGAGTAGTCCAAATACAGGCTTTGCTGTATTCTGGACTTTTGGAAAGTTCTTGTGTTGCCCATTTCCTTTCTTGGATAAAAGGAGGCTTCTTTGTTCATTAGTGGGAGTGGGGAGCTTAGAGCAGCCTATCTATCCCTGGAGGAGTGTTCCCAGCACAAGAATCTGGTAGTCTATTGGCTGTTTTGGGCCAATTTCTAGCTCTTTCACGTCCCCCTGTATAAAACCCACTTTAGCGCGATTTTGCGCATAGCGCAGCATCAGGCAGTGCCGCTTAATTGGATTTAAACCATTCTCGGCTCCACAAAGTCTGCTCTTCACTTTTTCCCTTAGAACTGCTCTACTTCTCATAATAAACACCATATTCCTACTCTAAAGCCTGGCACTTGCTCGCTAAAGCAATTATATAAGTCAGCACTAAAAAATTAAAAGCACTACACCCTCACAAACTCCCCTTGAGTACCTTACTCCCCATTGGCACTTTTTTTTCAATTTCAAAGGAGTTCCCTGAACTATTCTAGCATGTCCAAAGGTCAGTTGGCAGTGTCCTCTCCAGTCCAGCTGGTGAATATGGGAATCCTAAGGCAATGTTATAACTGCCTCATGTACACAGACAACCCTCTCCTCCTCCCAACAAATTCCAACACATGTGAGAGATGCAACCATATAGCCAAACTGGAGGCTCAGCTCTCTCTCAACTCAGTACTGGCATAACAGTCAGGAGGAGAAGGTATCCACACTCACTACAATTCCAGTCTCACATAGACCTACCACGACAGCAAACCAAACACATAAACACACAAAAACATACTCGGAGGCTCTAAATAAAAATCTGCCTAAGCAGCAGAAACCTCCAAAGCAGACACCCAAGCAACTGCTACCCCAAAACAAAACACGTGCAACACATAGTTCACAAAGCCAGTGTGCCGAACAGTCACAACCCTTAAGGATAAACAACACACCTGATACACTTGTAATAGGTGATTCTATCGTCAGGCACACTGATGTCCCGCTCACCAGTCTGAACAAGGAGAAGGTCACAGTGAGCTGCCTGTCGGACGTTAGGATCCACCACATAACACAAGCACTCAGGTCACTCCAAGGCAAGTACAAATATGACTCATTGTCTATGCTGGTGTGAATGAACTGAGACGTACCTCCCTACACTACATGAAAAGAGACATAGAGGAGCTCTCTGAGAATGTAGCCCAAGCCGGTATGACCCTGACCTTGAGTAGCATCTTACCCTCACCAAGAATGATGCCACAATACGAAGACAAGATGATCAATTTCAACAATTGGCTTAAGCATCGGTGTCATTCAAAGGGGATTCAATGCCTGTCAGCCTGGGATGACATGCTCGACAAGCCATGCTGCTTCGCTAGGGACAGCTTGCACCTGTCACCCCTGGGCTTTCGGATATTAGCAAAAGCTTTTGCCACCCTCATAGTGCCTTTTTTAGGCAAGGTTCAAAAGACAAACCCACCTCCATAGGTATCACAAGGGATAAGAAACTAAGAGTAATGCTGCTCAACGCCAGAAGTCTAAACCTCAAGATGCACGCACTCGAAACTCTCCTTAGCATGGAGAACATCGATATCTGTGCAGTAACAGAAACCTGGTTCAAGGCTCCCGAGAGAACCCCAGCACTACCGGGTTATATCTCATACCATGCTTTTCGGCCTCAAAACTTGGACCGAACCACAAAAGGAGGGGGAGTATCAATATTCGTCAAGGATACACACACCTCCAGGTTGGTGGCACAGCACGAAGCATCGGAGACTATCCATGTGCAACTAACAGTGGGTAAAACTGCCTTCCAGTTTATAGCCTGCTACAGACCACCCTCCCAAACCCAGGAACACCACTCGGCCTTCCTGAGAACACTGGAAAATATGAAGGTCTCTCCAAACACCATTATATTGGGCGACTTCAACTACCCAAACATAGACTGGGAGCATTACTCTAGCTCCAACACCCTAGCCCAAAGGCTCCTAGAATTTATAAACTCAAATGCTACGGAACAACTTGTGACCACTCCCACAAGAGGGGAAAACATACTGGACCTGATCATCACCAACATGGGGACACTATGCTCCAGACCAGAAGTGTATCCCTCACTGGTAAGATCAGACCATAAATTAATCTCACTGGATATCCACATCCCGACCCCACCCCCTGCCCAGAAAACCACAGTGAAAAACTTCTCTAAAGCAAATTTCACACTACTCAAAACCGAGGTGGAATCCTTCAAAGCCCCCAGGCTTGTAGAAAATACAGCCCAGACCGCAGAATCCTTTATAAACGCATTCTATGAACACCTTCAGGAATGCATGGATCATGCAATCCCAAATAAAACTAAGACCCAATCCCCCAAAGGCAGGCGTCCTCTCTGGTGCACCCCAGCCATAAACAAACTATACAATAGAAGAAGGAAGTTACTACATGATATAGCAAAATCCCAAAAAGAGAAGGCATCTCTGATCAGTATTAGCAAAAAACTATGGGCACTCATAAAATCATCTAAGGCCAGCTTCGAGAGAAAACTTGCACAGGACACTAAAGATGATCACAAAGCTTTCTTTAGTTAAGTTAGGAACCTGGGTGGGAATTCCCAGATATGCTCAAAATTAGTCCAAAATGACATAAAATACACTGAACCCACAGACATTGCCAACATCCTGGCCGACAGGTTCAGCGCAAACTTCTCCGCCCCTCACCACCAAAAGAGCAAATATCTATTCCAGCAGAGTGCTGTCCCCCTGACATCTCAGATGCTCAGGTAAAAACCGCCCTCTCCAAAGCAAAAAACACAGCATCAATGGGACCAGACGGTGTCCCGGGCTGCAACGTACATGAACTCCAAGATGAGCTGAACACAAACATAAAGCTACTGTTCAATCTCAGCCTTACTACAGGATATGTACCCAAAGAGCGGCGTACAGCAACAGTGGTCCCTATCCACAAAAGTGGCGCCTCAACGGATCCTGAAAACTATCGTACCATAAACCTGACTAGCTTGGTCTGCAAAGCTATGGAAAGGATCATCATGGAACTCATAAATAAAGATATTGGGGACTTACAGACACTGGATCCTACCCAGTTCGGCTTTGTTAAGGGCAAATCCTGCCTCTTAAAACTGGTCGATTTCTTTGAAACAGTCACCAAGGTCAATGACGAGGGGAAGGTGGTCCACACAGCCTACCTAGACCTCGCAAAAGCCTTCGATACAATACCCCACTCGGGCATCATAGATAAGCTATCCAGCTTAAATATAAACCCCTATGTCACTAGATGGGTTGCAAACTGGCTCAAGGACAGAACCCACATGGTTAGAATTGGTGGAGCCATGTCAGACTCCAAACCAGTTACAAGTGGCGTCCCACAAGGCTCAGTCCTGGGACCTCTCTTGTTTGGTATATATTTCTCGGAGGTACAGGCCAACATGGAAGGACTGTGGCTGACCAAGTTCGCAGATGACTGCAAACTGGGCGCCATAATCAACTCTCCAGCTGACACAAGCATCCTCCAAAAGGGTCTCATAGAAACAGACAACTGGTGCTAGAGCCATGGCCTCAAGCTAAACGCCAAAAAGTGTATAGTCATCCCCTTTGGCAAAAACAAAGTGCCCACAAATTACCACATAGGTGGTAATCCATTAAGTATGGAAGAAGTAATTAGGGACCTGGGGACCCAAGTTGATAGCAATCTCTCATTTGACAACCACGTGGCCAAAGTGGTTAGAAAAACATTCTATGTAGCCCACCTAATCATGAAGGAATTCACACCTAGATCAGGGGAGGTCATTGTGCCTCTTTACTCATCCCTCATCAGGCCCATAATTGAGTACAATGCCCCTTTTGGGATGTACATTACCAGACACCTGCAGCAACTGGAAAGACCCCAAAAGTACCTCACCAAGAGGATCAAAGGGCTCAAACAGATGCCATATGCTGCCCGGTTAAAGAAACTCCAGCTCTACTCGGATGCATACCGCCTGCTTAGAGTCGATCTGTGCCTGATGTATAAAGCCATGTCCAACCTGGAATTAATGGACATGCTGCACCTCAGAAAATCCAAATCCCATCGAGCTACGTGCTCGAGGGACTTGAACCGCAGCACAGAAATAAATAGGACATGCTGGAGGGACAGATTCATAACCCAGAGGCTCCCTTCACTCTGGAATAAAATCACAGTCCAAGTTAGGCAGAGTCCCTCACTGACTCTCTTCAAGAGGAATCTTGATGAGTGGATGGGAGATCGTAGGTTTACCCCAGGTATCACTTCTGTGTCACTGTTAGACAGAGGCACAGTAAACTAAACCTCGAAAAAGGGCATAGTAAAATTCATTTAAATGGGTGGCGAAAGCCAAACACACTCTGGCTAGGCTTACAAATGCCCTAGGGCAGATAGCCTAGTATGAACCTATGAACCTATGTATATAAATAGTGAGAACATGCAGGCAGCAGTGCCATTTTGAGAGAACAGCCAGAGTGTAAACATGTATGGGAGTGGTAGTCAGTCTGTTTATAAGTTTATTTAAGTTTAAGTTACAAAGCTTCATTCCTGATGTGTATGTGTGTAATAAAGCTGCTTGAACTAGACCCACAAATGTTCATCTGTTTTATCCTGATCATACGAGCAACAGGAAGGAAGGCATACAGGAAACTCCACAGCCAATGTATTAACACATCCAATGGGACCCCCACCTATGTCTTGCTACAGTCAACAAAAGAGAAGTGCATGTCTCCTGAGTGGCAAAACAGCTCCGATCATCTCTCTCTCTCTGGCCTACTGTTAGATGCCTCCTTGCTGAAGTATCACATGATGCACTTGGTTGTCAGATTGAATAAGCAATCCTAGAAGCATATCTTTCTCCATAGCCTTTAGAACCAGGAGGACTGCAAGCATCTCCAAATGAGTGAGACAGAGCCCCTTCTCAAGGAGGAACAACTTCCCTTAAAATGCAGGCGGCCTGAGTTAAGGTCCCTGTCCTTTTAGCAGAGGAGCAATTATAAGGACCTTTGAAAGGTTTGGATGCAGGAATGAGAGGCCCATTTGCAGACTGAAGGGAACTGCCCACCATGCCATGGCCACAGCAGGAGACAGACACCAGGGTAGTTATGAGAGTCTGTGGTGGCTCTGCACCTTTTACAAGCTGTAGTCCACAATAACACTTGCATCATAAGCAGAACAAATGGTACCATAAAGATCATGATGGCCATCAAGCCTAAAATAAGAAGGGGGGTCTGGGTTTAACCTTCCACTATAAACCTTAGCCAACCTACCAAATCCATGATTTCTTAGGCACTCACCATGGTCCTGGACATCTGAGACTATAGAGTATCCAGCTATGTGCCAATGGAAATAACCTCCTGAGATAGGATCAATGAGAACTTTGTCCAGTTTATGGTCACTGCTAAGGACTTCATCAGTAGAGTACCTCCAAGGATGCTAACAGAAGGACCAAAAGCAATGGTAATGGTACATAATTAAAACAATATTTCACCAGCACTATGGCACAGCCTTCAGCGGAGTATTAAAACCACAAAATATGCAAAACAACACTTAAATAGCAACTAGAAATTAAGACAACCAATTAATAAAATGTACCAATCAGATACGTAAAGTAAAATCACTTCCGATTACATTCAGATCCTGTAGTTTTAATATATTATAGATAAGAATTAATTACACAGGATAAAATCTTCTAAATACTTTAACACTTTCCACCTCTTTAATTTGTATATATCTGCTCCA
Source organism: Protopterus annectens (assembly GCF_019279795.1). NCBI lineage: Eukaryota > Metazoa > Chordata > Ceratodontiformes > Protopteridae > Protopterus > Protopterus annectens. The sequence continues at coordinate 932,605,722 of NC_056733.1, read as the reverse complement.
AAACACTTGCCTTAAAAATTATATAATCTTCAACATTTTGTTGTATAAAATATGAAGCAATATGGCATTCTAGCTTCTTAGTTTACTATCAACTAAGGTGTTCCTGAATTTTAACCTTAAATGCTACAACAGTTTCACACATGCACACACACACATACACACACATATAATATATATGTATACACACACACACACCTACCCACGCCTTCAGCTCTACGACAGAAAATAGAAGTTATGTCCTTACCATAACGTTCCATGTGGAGTGTTCATCTCGCCTTTGTTCTTACACATGGGAGCCGGCCGATCCTGCTCGGCTCCGTGCTCCCTCTACAAGCTCTGCATGAGGAAGAAGCTGAGACAATCTATACCCACAATCCCCCTCTGCCTTTACTCAGATCTGCAAGCAAACCAACCTACAGACAGAATATCATGCTTACATCACATATGCACAGAAAGAATCTAATCATAACATAACTATATATATATAAGCCAACAAGACACAATATATATATATATATATGCCATGCACAATATTGCAGCACAGTAGAGCAGAATGCTCCTGGCCGGAGCATCAAAAGAGCGTTCTTGGGGGGTGGGTGGGAGGGAGAGAAAAGAACACATGATGATGAACACATGGTTATTGACTTAGGATGTTACACAATAGGTGTCAGATAATGTTCAATCGTTACATCTAGCACATGGTCTTACCCTAGCTCCTTGTTCCCTGAGGAGGTCACGGAGAACTCACTCGGGAGCACAGTGGAACCCAAAGGTTGCCCTGTCCCTTCTAAAAAACCTTGAAAATACTTGTAATGAATGAATGTAAATGAGAGTATGTGCAGCAGCAGGTGTAAAATAGCGTCCCAGCGTCAGTGGGGCTGCATGAGCCAAAGATGTAGACACTGACCTTGTGGAATGTCCTTTGGGTTGTGTAAAAAGGGTTTATGAGTAAGAATTTGAAGACATTAGATTATACAGATTATTGGTAACGTTTTTTATCCTCTTTTGGTAACTCCAAGTCCTTTCAATCTGCAAGCAAAAAAAGCCAAAGAGAGTTGATCTCTTTTTGTGATCTTTTGTTCTATATCAAAAAATCTTCTGTGTGTGTGAAATTTGTATAACAGGTTTTGAAGAAAGTGGTTTGTTGGAGTGGTTTTTTGGGTAATTCAATGGACTGATTAATGACTGATTAATATTGTGGGGAGAAACTTAACTCTTAAGGAGAGAAACATTCACTTTAGGGAGGAAGGATTGAGAAGAAGAAAGAGAAACTGGGAAGAGTGAAGATCAGAGTTCAGATACTATCGAGTAAAAAGCTGAAGTAATAGCTACCAGTAGGATCAAGTAATTATAATTAATTTAATTAGCAAGAGGAAAAAAGGCAAGGGTACAACAGGAGAAACAATATTTTAGACTCCCAACATAAATTTTGAATCTAACTGACCTTTTTAATCTAATAATGCTTTTAAAAGAAAAAACGAAGTAGTCTGAATGCCAAAGGACCAGCCAGAGGCTTGACACCAAGTCATTTGAGCACAACAGCAGCTCCAGCAGTCCAGTGAAAATTCGAAATGGCAGCCAAGGAGCTATAAAAGGATCCACTCTAATATCTTATTCAAAGGAGCTATAAAAGGATCCACATGGTGTGTATTCCTGTGAGTGGAAGCTTTGGATCCACATTTATGTTTATTGCTTGGCAATACAAAGCTTCCTTCCAAGCTTAATATTGTGCACAGTGACAAAGATCTGACTACAGGAAAGATGGGGATATGGCCTGGATGGAGCTAGGTGAGAAGAGAGGGGAGGGCTCTGGGGGAGAGATAATGAGAGCCTCAAGCTGTGTATCAGAGGAGGAAGGGAAAGCCCGGGATGCAGGGCCCACAGTGTCTGGGGAGGATTGTGAAAAGCCAGTGGACAAGGATTTGGGAGGAGAATAATGTGTATTGGGAGGAAGGGTGCTTTCTGGAGAAAGGGAGAAAGAGGGCAAAGAGGAGAAATGGTGCAGGAGTCCGGGGGTAGTCTGGGAAGTGCGTGTGGGGGGGATCCCTGGCAATGAGAATGGACGTCGAGGAGTAAGCTGCGAAAATAGGCATTCAGCTGGAGACGCAAACAGATGGGAAGAAGGCCCCGCGTCGCGAAAAATCCATTTTCCACTGGCTGTGTTTTATGCCACACGTGCGTGTGCCCAGGTGCTGCAAAATCCTTTGGATGCGCTATGGCGTTGGATGACCCGGGATGTGCGTTGCTGTTAAGCAGCGACCGGACTCAGCCCACTGCCAGCTATGGCCTCTCTGCACTCGGAATATGACGCGTTACTGCCCCTAGATTGTGTTGGGATCCGACACTGTTGAAAATGTCTCTGAACTGCTCTGCATAGTCCCTAGGAGAAGCAGATTGTGCTCAAGTGAATTGACCAGACTACCGACTGCCTTCAACTCCTGAACATTGATACCCAGGTTGTCCAGAATTGAAAAGCATGTTGGACTGTCTGTCCTGAAAAAAACCTTCCCCTATCAGGGTTACAGATTTGACTCCACCCTAACCAGTTGGTGGTGGGCACCACTGTCCTGGAAATTGAAGGTTACTATCAGGGTTGTTAGTTGTTGTCACAGTGCATGTGCTTAGTTGTAAAGTGTTAGTGTGTTAAGGGTTGTTGCGATTGCAATAAGGAGGTGCAAATAGCAGCCATTGTAGGACTCTCATGTGCAGCCTTCCCAGGGAATTGCACAGAAGAGGCAGTTGTGAAGTTGGCTGATTCCAGTACTAGATTGCAGGAAGTGGAACTCTCTCATGTTTTGCAGTGCTCCTGAACAAGAGGCTATATGGAGGCTGAAGAAGGAAGCCTCACTGAAAGAGTCTGGAAAGTTTTTTTCTGAGATTTTAAGCCAGATATTCTGTGCCTGGCGTGAGTAAGGATTTTCGAAGTTCTGAGGAAGATGGAAGTCTCAGGAATCAGTTGAAGACCACTAATCTCTCAGAATGGGCGTGGTGGTTTGGTGGATAGCGGAAATGGGTCGGAAGAATCTGGAAAAATCCCTACTTACCTTTTACATAAAATTCTTCTTCATTAATTCTTTCAGTGGATTCCATTACATAACGACTAGTTATACATATGCTCCATAGAGAAAAGTTACCTTAGGAGCAAGTAATAACATTCCTATTATTTTCAGCTGGTCTTTTAAAATAACTATATACAAAAAATTATTCACATTCTTACATTTTCTATAACAGACACAAATTCTTATGTAAATTTTGTTTGAAAAATGTATCCTGTATTAAATAATTGTGGTAAAAAACTGTTGCCAAGTATCTCTATTCTTAATGTTGCATATTCGGTCATAAAATATTTTCTTACTGATATTAAATTCCTCATAGTTTTTAAAGATTACATATCTTCAAGCATTCCTCTCTGTTCTGCCTCTTCACCTTAAATATGCTTGTACTACCATATTATAATCATACTCTGTTAGCAAACACTTGTATAACTTGAGTATCTACCTCTAAAAACTGCTCTCCATCACAATATTTCACACAGATTCTTAACTGACTGTATGGGAGGGGTTCCAATAAATGTGGCAAGGTGAAATTTACTGCTGTGCAATTAATTAATACAAGCTGTGGATTTTCTACGTAATCCAGTATAAACACATTTAACACTGCATGCAGATAACCCGACATCCAAAAACCACACACACCCACCCACCCCTAGCTATCTATCTTATCTTTTTTCCTACCAGTAAATGCAAGTCAAATGTATTCCTTGACAACTCAGAAATATATTTTTAGCCTGTCTTATTTTATTTTTGTTTATCCTTTGTTATTCCCACTAGGCTAGTAGCTTCTTTTCAGGAATTAACCCAAGTTGGTATCTATATTATGAGGGGATATTTGGCCAGGGCAATGGAGAACTACCTTTTTTCATAAGCAGGTGGATGAAATTTGGTGTTTCACTTCCTGCTTCTATCCCAGGCACAGTAGAGGTCCAGAGAAGCAGGGAGTACAATGCAGCAAGATCAATGAGATGACAGTGACAAGGATTCACTCACCTTGTAGCAAAAGTTTTCAACTGTGGAGAAATGTGAGATGGAAGGTAGGCAGACCGATGTCTGTAAGATGGCAGCAGAGGCTTCGTTAGCAGGAGTGTCTGGTGTTGATGTTTTGAAGGCAATCAAGCCTTGAGGAATACTATTTGCTGAGGAAGGAGATGAGAGGGAAAGGGAACGAGTGAAGGTGGGTGAACCGTCAAAGGATTCAGAAACAGTTTTTCAAGAGAGACTGTTTGGAGATGAAACACATTCATGGCTCCATACTTGACTGGATTTTAGTTTCAGACCCCACCAAATTCTCCAAGGCTGGGATTCTCCCAGACACTTTGAGCGACCACCTCCCTGCTTATGCCCTTCGAACTCTCTCCCACCCTCTCAAAGACCATCAATACAAAACTATTCGAAATATCTCAAACTTTAACCAACAATCATTCACCACTTTAAAAGCTATAAACTGGTCCGACCTCAAAACTCTTCAGTCAGCCACTTCAACACAACTTTTCTTGACATTCTTAACCAACTTGCAACCCTATGCAGGAAAAGGATCAAAAGTAACTGCATCCCCTTCTAACTTAACCAAGTATAAGCATCTCCACAATCTAACTAAAAAAGCTATAACAAAAGACAAAAGAGACCACTATCACACACCTTACAATCCACCCACAAATATAATCCCCAAAAATTCTGGTCATTCATTTCGTCACTTCTCAATCCTGGCAAAAAACTAACCTCAACCCTCTTCCCGACAAAACCAGCACAGAAATAGCCAACCACTTCACTGAATGCATAAAAAAGGTTACCTCAAACACATAATCTCTTCCTACCACAACGCATAACTGACCACTATTACATCCCACCTCAAAAGATCCACTGCCACCACCCTCAACCCATGACCTACTCTCACTCCTCCACCTCACTGCTTCCTCAATCTCAACTACTTTCTCACTACAGCCTGTCACCACCAACACAATTAAAAAGCTTCTCCTCACACTCAAAACCTGCACCAACCCTCTTGACTACCTTCTTACAGAATATCTCAAGATGGCAGCTGATGCCAATCCATACCCTATATCCATCCTCATTAACAGATATATTCCAGAGGCCTATGTTCCAACTCTCTGGAAAAAATCATTCATAATGCCATTACACAAAGGTGGCAACGCGATAGAATTGTCCAACTATCGTCCCACTGCCTTACTGTCACCACTCTCGTCAAACCCCTTGAAAATTACATCCACTCACAACTACTGCACTACGTCTTTAATAAAGAACTCCTCGCTTCCACACAGCACAGCTTTAGGCCGGGCCACCGTACCAACACAGCTCTATTATCCTTCACTGATAAAATTAAAGCCCTAGACTCTGGCAAACTTGTTTTCTCTCTGTCCCTTGACGTATCTAAGGCTTTTGTTACTGTTCTCCATCACCTTCTTATACAAAAGCTTGATAACCTTGCCGCTTCCACTTCCACCACCAGCTGGTTCTCCAGTTACCTCTCTAATAGACAGCAGGCAGTTAAATGGTAAGCCTCCCTCTCTATTTTCCATGTAACTTCAACTGGAGTTCCCCAAGGCTGTATGCTTGGCCCCCTCTTATTCAACATCTTTACCAATGACCTACATACACAGCCTCCCAAAGAGTACACTAATGCAATATGCAGATGACTCCACAATCATCTCCATCAGATTCCATATCTCCTCTCCAACAAAGTACCCAAACGGCTTTTACATCCATTGAAAGATGGCTTTCCAACAATCAACTCCTCTTTAACCCCACCAAATCTAGACTTATACTCTTCACCCTCAAAGCATTCACTCTAAATAAAAGTCAATTTACTATTTTCTCTCACAGACCAACACAAAAACAGAACATCTCTCCAAACTACTAGGTGTTGTGAAGATAGGTGAAGGCTGCCTGCCTAGCCAGATAGAATTTTGTAGATAATTCTGTCATTTGTAAATATTAATGTAAGCTACAGACTTGGTCTCTTAAATGTGAAAATAATGCATTGGATATTGAACTGCAAAAATGTAACAACAGTGTCCTCTATTGTAAGAAAGCTAAGTCAAGCATTTTATGACCGTCTTTGATGACAAAATTTGGGGCCAATATGTCTGGATGAAGGAATTCTGCCTATGGTTTTGAGGCCAGAGTTAATGGCTAGAATTTGCATGTATAATTTCTTTTACTGCTCTGGTTCCTGATCAAATGCAAGATCAAAGGAGCTATTAACCTTTGAGAGTCTGTTAGCCTGGGAACCAGAAAGAAATGATGTAATCTGAAATGAATCAGTGGTACTGTGTTATCAATTTAAGGACAGAAAGAACAAGAGCATCAGAACATTTGTCTTGAGAACATCCAACAGCACTAACACTGCCTGCATCTATATGTAAGTAGGATCTTAGACTTCAGTGTTTCTCTTAGAAATAGCTAGGAAATAGGAAGATTAGACTAAGTGCTTTTATGTGCTGATGTCAGAACTATTCTACTGTATTATTTTGACATTTATCTGTGATCTCTGAACTCTTGACTAGCACTGTGTAGTAAGAAGTATTGTCTTGTGTTTTTATTATTAAATATTTTTAAACCTTTCAACTGTGGCAGTTTTGTGTAGAGATAATTTAAGCTCTAGAGTACATTGCACATATATAGTGATACTGTCCAAGTCACTCCAAATAAGCTTTGCTGTTCAGTCACACTTACCATTTGGATAATAATATTGTACAGTAATAATTGGACACCCTTGAATAAGGGCCTTTGAGTAGCTGATAAATATTAGCTGGGTGGTGGCAGTGATTTCTACCATATAGTCTGGGTAAAAGGGGCACAGCTGGAGAACCTGTGCCAGCCTTCCCCAGGAGTGTCTGGGTGGTTGTATATAACTCTTATCTCCAAGTGTGTGTGTGTGTGTGTGTGTGTGTGTGTGTCAGCTACCTGGGCAGGGACACAAAGCA